>NC_091963.1:8018783-8076283 GCF_031021105.1 Erythrolamprus reginae
CACATCCTAGATCTGAATGAATTCATCGAATCAAAGTATTGAATTCAAAGTATTCTCATCAATTACTTTGTTCTGTGCAAAGTTGAATGTGCGCAACAGCGTGTGAAATGGATTGTCCATCAGTGTTGCTTCCTAAGTGGACAGTTTGATTTCACAGAAGTTTGATTTACTTGGAGTTATATTGTGTTGTTTAAGTGTTCCCTTTATTTATTTATTTTTTTGAGTCTGCGGAGAGGGGCGGCATACAAATCTAATAAATTAATAATAATAATAATAATAATAATAATAATAATAATAATAATAATTTTTTTAAAAAAAGTTAAACGAGCTCCAGTAAAAAGCTTCGTTGCATCATAAATTCTGACTACGGGTAGTCCTTGACTTATGACCACAACAGAACCCAAAATTTCTGTTGCTAGGCCAGGTGGTTGTTAAGTAAGTTTTGCCCCATTTCGCAAACTTTTTTGGGGGGAAGGGCACAATTATTAAGCAAATCATTACAGTTAAGTGAATCATGTGGCTCTTAGGAGAACATGACCATCTCCTCTTGACGCTGCTTGTCAGAAACCATCTAGAAATGTTGTAAAGTGTTATCACATGACGTCAGGACAGGGCAACTGTCGTAAGTACATGCCAGTTGCCTAACCTCCAAACTCTGATCATGTGACTGTGGGGATGCTACCACGGTCACAGGTATGAGGAATTGTCATGTCAACTTTTGAACTGGTCATAAGCCACTAAATGGACGGTTCTAAGTCGAGGACTATCTGTACATCATAGAATGTGACTATATAAACAGATTGAAAAGCTGAAAAATAAATACATTTTTGTCTGATATAATATATATAATACAGCAGATCAAGGGTGGATTGCTATTACTGCCACTATCAGTGAGTTGCGCACGCACAGCTTCTTTCTCTTGCATCCCAGTGTGGTTTTGCTTCTGCACATGAACAGGAAGCAAAAACGTGCCAAAATCTTGCAAGGGGATGCGTGCGAGATTTCAACAATATTTTTGCTTCTGCACATGTGCAGAAGCAGGAAATCACCTAAATCTCTCTTGTGTGCGGGTCCCCTTATTAGATTTTGCTTCTGGGATGTATTCATGCACAAGAGAACTGAAGCTCTGAGCGCAGCATCTGTAGCAACCCACAAATAGATCAGACCCTTGATAGATGCTTTTTGGTGGAAAGACTTCCAAGAACTGAGGAGCCCCCACTGGGAAGATCCTGTTCCTTGGCCACTATGTGATGTGTGGCCTTCGCCCTTCAAGACTCGGAATTCTCAGAGTCAAAGTAGAAACATGAGCAGAGGCTCATTACGGCGGTATTGTACTCCCGATATGGATTTAGGAGCAGAATATTTTGGAGTCTTTCTTTATCCAGAGATAAAGCAGATTAATATTTTACTGTCTGAATACAAGTACTAAATAGCAAGACTGATTCATGAATCTGTCTTTCTGCATCTGTGGCCTGTGGTTACATTTTCTCACAGCAGGAATTCACTGTCTTCAGTGAAGACCCATAAAACAAGCTGCTGCTACTCCACTGGTTACTAAGAAACCCAGCCCCTGAAATAAATAAATGTATATATATGTATATATATTTGTTTCCGTAGATTTTCATGGGTATATGTATGTAGATTTTTCTGAGTTCGGGTTTTGCCCCGTGTAATATTTTGCATGTCTATGCGACGTTTCGGTGAAATCACATTCACCATCATCAGGCTGAAGTTGTAAGCTTCGTGCTGCTATATCTATAACTATAACTATATCTACAGCAGCACGAAGCTTACAACTTCAGCCTGATGATGGTGAATGTGATTTCATCGAAACGTCGCATAGACACTCAAAATATTACATGGGGCAAAACCCGAACTCAGAACAATCTACATATACATATATAAATATGTGAATGATGAGGCAGCAGCCATCTCGATCACCGGAACATAGAAACTTTAATAAAATCACTTAGCTTTCGTTAGCGTGCTGCTAACTTCGTCAGAGTTTTAAAACTCTGACGAAGTTAGCGGCACGCTAACGAAAGCTAAGTGATTTTATTAAAGTTTCTATGTTCCGGTGATCGAGATGGCTGCTGCCTCATCATTCACGTATGTACCTGGAACTCGCATTTTTAGGACTATTCTTTATATATATATATATATATATATATATATAGAGAGAGAGAGAGAGAGAGAGAGTCTCCCTTAATTTTCAAATTCAGCTTAAAGATGTGACATATATATATATATATGTGTGTGTGTGTGTGTGTGTGTGTGTGTGTGTGTCACATGTTTTTTTGATGAATTTGAAAATTAAGGGAGACTAGGATAGATCTATTTTGGCCTTATTTTGGTCTCATCAGCTAGCCATACCCACTGGGACTTGAACCTGCAAAATATATATATATATATATATATATATATATATATATATATATATATATATATATATATATACATACATACATACATACATACATACATACATATATATATATATATATATATATATATAGACTCCGAAGTATTTGGAGACCGAAATTCAAAATAGATACACAATATTTTGTTTCAGGACTATTTTTCCTGCATAGTCCAGAAAAAAAATATTGTGTATCTATTTTGAATTTCGGTCTCCAAATACTTCGGAGTCCATGTCAAGCCTATAGAGCAGGGGTTTCTTCTAAAGATCTTCATTGTGGACCAGCCAGGGGTATTGTTGGGGGGAGATAGGACCCCTGCAGCATCCTGCTGGCCAAAATGGCATGCGGGGTGGCTGAGAGAAGCTCCCCACGTCCCGTTTTTGACCTTGATGGATGGCCTCCTGCAGCACTTTGCCAGCCGAAGTAGAACACGAGGGACCACCTGCGTATGTCCCCCCCCCATTGCCCCATTTTTGCTAGCAGACACGCCACATTTGCTATTTCCAGCCCAGCCCCGCAGACCACCTTTAACCACCCCGTGGGCTGGATCCGGCCCATGGGTCTTGAGCTTGACACCCTTGATATAGAGCGATGATAATCTACGTACAAATATTAGCAGGCTAGCGCTTTGTGTGCCTCAGCGACACTTAGGTAATGCCGACAGGTTAAATATTTAAATATCTATTTCCACCCTCCCCCAAATAAAAGTCAACTGAGCTTGCTTTTATTTCACGAGGAGTAAAAAAGCAGTTCAATTGCCTTTTTAAGCAGGTGGGGGTGGGGAACCACCTTTGAAACAACTATGATCTGGAAGGCTGAGAATCTCCATAGACATCCTGAGCAAGGATATCTATACCCTTTCTGATTGCCTTTAATTCTATAGATAATTAAAGAATTATTCTATTATTCTATCATTCTTTGTGACATGTAATAAATAGGAATTGACCACGAGGTTTTGTAAACGTTCCTTCACAAATTTACTTGCAAGCCCCTGCAGTCACTGACGCCAGACTGACAACATTGCATTAAAACGTGGCAGTGTTTTAAAGTCGCTTGACCCAATGCCCTCCTTGTAGTCCGCCATTTCTTTCCATGGTTTTTTTTTTACAGATTCCTTCAGCGTTTACTATGCCACTGTCTTAAAGCCTCTTAACCCTGATAGCCTCAGCTCCCATCGTTCAGAACAGGGAAGACAAAATCTAAGATTGGGTATCTATTCCCAGGATTCCGGTAGAGGAAGGATGGGGAACAATTATGGACCTTGTATGCCAGCCGTTCCTAGGAATCCTGGGAATTGAAGTCCACAAGTCATAAAGGAGCCGTAGTTCCCCCCAGCCCCGTTAGATCGTGATGAACTTAAACTTTAAGTCTGATCATTTCCCATCCTTGTAAAAGGACTGAGGACCTTTCCCTTTGGATGAACCCTGATTAAGTGGGGCCCGGATTAGTTGTGCCTTGTTTAGCTTTTTCATCTCTTTCCTGCTGCCGCCATTCGTCCTTCCCGTTTTCATTGCATATGTAGACATATCATTGCATAGGTCATGGTTGCATGCATGCACTTGGACAATTGTTCATTGACATTCTTTGGTTGTGACATTTGTTATGGAGATTTGGTGTGCACGGCACAAGGTGTCAACAAACCTTTTTTTAATTTTTTGAACTGGGGAGGAGGGTAGTACCAAGGAAGTTTCTGCTCTTTCCCGTTTTCTACTTTCCGTTTGCAGTATTTCGAGCTGTGGCTGTTTTGGAGGGTTTTGAGCTTGGTGCACGTATATAGAGGAGAGGCAAACATTTAAAAAAAAGAAAGAGAAATGGTAATGTTTGCGTTTGCAGAATGAAATACAGATTTCTGTTTGCTAAGTATGTGATCAAGAGGGAGGAAATACTAAAAAGAAAAGACGCGTTTGCAATAAGTAGATGTTGCTATGTCTTTGGCTTGCTCATTCTTTTTTTGTTTTTAAACCATGCTCACAAATGTGCCAAATTATTTTCTGATAACTGAGGATTTGTAAAACTTTTCAAGACTCTGAAAGAGGGTTTCTGTTTGCAGCCCAAGTCTGTTACAAGGTACTTTTGCAATTGGAGAGATGTTCATTTGTATGCTTGGTTACTATCTCACTTTATTTGTGAACATGGCATTTTGTGTGTGTATGCGTGCGTGCGTAGGTGTGCATGTATGTCTGTGTTGGGTAATTCTTCTTGTTTATTTTTGCATGGTGGTACCATATCGGTACGTTTACCTAATCTTCTCCCTAACTGAAGAATAAGTAATGCAGTCTGCTTGCATAAAACCAAAGGAGCAAAATGTATTATTTGTAGTTAAAAGCATGGTTGAATTCCTTAATTGATATACTGTATTTGGTTTTATTGCTCTTTCTTTTAAATGCACACTTCTCTTTTCTTAAATTAAATTAGCCAAAGAAGCCAATCAAACAGCTGAGAGGAAATGAACTATTTGTGGCTAGGTATTAATTATTTTGGAGGCTTAAACACAATTTTCAACCGAGTCAAACAATTTTATAAAATGGAGAATTCCACTTATAACTCTTTTATAGGAAATCAATTCATACAAAACTTCTTCTCCTTGACTTTCCAAATATATGCAACCCAGACAGGCAAAAAACAGAGGGATAAATTTGCAGTTGGTTATCTCAAACTGTATTTCCATAGCTGAGCAAGAAAACTGTCAGGAAAAGTTGATGGAAACAATGATCAACCTCAGTCAAGTTATTGTTACTTATTCTCACTATCTACCATCGCTTTGCAATTGTTTGCTCGGCAGAAGGAACAAAAAACCATCCATGCCAAATAATATTGACAGCCCTCGATGTACAACCACGATTGAGGCCAAAATTTCTGTTGCTAAATGAGACATTTGTTAAGGGAGGGTTTTGCCCCATTTTGCAACCTTTCTTTCCACAGTTGTTAAATGAATCACTGCAGCTGTTGAGTTAATAATAGGGGTTAAGGGAATATGGCTTCCCCATTGACTTTGCTTGTTAGAAGATCACAAGGACATTGTGAGGACACTGCAACCATTGTGAATACGAGTCATTTGCAAAACATCTGAATTTTGATCACATATCTGTGGGGATGCTGCAATTGTCATAAGTGTGAAAAATTGTCACTTTTTTCAGGGCTGTTGTAACTTAGAACGGTCACTAAATGAGTGGGTTCTAACTTACCGCGTGGGCGTGCACGCACATTGCATGTGCAGTGCCAAAAAATCCAGATGGGCGAAAGTCAAAAACAAGATGGTGACCGCGTGCACAGTGCCGGGAACTTGGCTTCTGCTCATGCTCAGAAGAAAAAAATAAATAACATTTTTTAAAAAAAATATCAAAAAAATTTTTTTAGAAAAAGATGGCAGCGCCCACAGAGTGGAACCAACCGAACTAATTCCATGGGATCTTCACAGTGGGGGCCCCAACCTCAATGGTGGGGAATGCGGTTCCAGTGGTAGCCATGTAGCACATAGGCTAGCCACCAGTGCTTCCTCGGACCTATGCCTGCCCTGTCATGAGCGCTGTCTTCCCCGCCGCTCGCCTCTTACGCCGGCTTGCCCCACCGTCCGTTCTGTTGCTGTACATCCCATGAGTGAGAGGCAAGAGCAGTAAGCGGGCGATGGAGGGGGCAAACGGCAGCGGGCAGCGGCAAGTGGGCACTTACTTTTTTGCCCATTTCCAGGTTTTTTCGCTTCTGCACATGTGCAGAAGCGAAAAGACCGGAAATCATGCGAGATTCAGCTTCTGTGCATGCAAGGGCAGGAAAGGGGGGGCGCGCTCCCGGCCTGTTCCCGTAGGGCCGGAATGGTAGCCTGCTCCTGGATCATCCTGATGTCACCAGCGGGTCTCTACTGTTGCCAGAAGTGGGTTGCTACTGGTAGGATAAAGCACGGCGCACTGGTAGCAATCGCTGTGCACACAGCTTTGGTTTTCTTGCATGCACATTGCAGTGTGTTTTTGCTTCTGCGCATGCGCAGGAAACAAAATCTCGTGAGGGGATGTGTGCATGAGATTTCAGTGATTTTTTGCTTCTGCACATGTGGCCAAGCAAAAAAAAATTCTGAAATCTCAGACGCGCATCCTCTCCCGAGATTTTGCTTCCTGCGCATGTGCAGAAGCATAAACATGCTGGGATGCGCAGGCGTGCATGCAAGATAACCGAAGCTGCGTGCGCTGCACACTGGTAGCAGCCGCAAGGGGAATCTGCCTTCTTGTAGGCTCCTATTTGTTCAACTCTCAAAGGACAGGTCCCTGTTTAAAAGAATGTCCGTCGAGTTTGGGGGTTAAAGAAGAGAAGAGAAAAGAAAGCAGGTCAAATATTTTGACGTGGTCCATGTACCGCTAACATAGGATACATTTTTTTACTCTTGCATTCCTCAATTTTACGGATGCATCGATCACTGATTTCTGCTTTTTTCTTCTTCTGTCCTTCCTTGGTGAACCTTTCTTGTTTTCCCCGTCTCTCTCTCTCTTCCCTCAACTCATTTGACCAGCTGAGTTCAGGAGAATTGGAAAACCTTCCCGCTTGCCTCCTTGGGACACAAGATCAGTTCAGTCACTCAAAGAGATAAGCGAGGTATTAATACGAGGCATCATTAAACAGCCTTACAACTGCACGGGGTTAAGAGCAAGTCAGCAGAGAGCTGTTCAAGAAAACCATCCTCTTCCCAAATGTCTTAAGTACAGTTCATTAGACTAGGCAGGCTAATAGAGCAAAGATCAATCGAGAGATGAAAGCATCTATCAATGCCCAATTTGCCAAGTGCCTTTCAGACGCTTCGCGTTTTTCTACGGCTGCTCACAATTTTGTAGAATTGAGGACTCTGGACCTCAGTGGTGCCTCTTACAGAAATGAGATCCTGTCGATATCGAGATTCATCCAGATTTGGGGTTACAGACCATTTAGGACGGTTGCAGATAGAATCGTTCTAAAAGGCAAGCGCTGGTTTCCAAATGTATTTGAGCTAAGTTCTACCGATGAGCCCAAGAAGTCCTCAGTTAGGTCCCACAGAGTCGGCCTTCTCCAGGTCCCATCAACTAGACAATGTCGCTTGGCGGGGATTAGGGGAAGAGCCTTCTCTGTGGGAGCCCCCACCCTCTGGAATCAGCTCCCCCGGGAGATTCGTACTGCCCCCACCCTCCTCGCTTTCTGCAAGAGTCTGAAGACTCATCTTGGCCACCAGGCTTGGGGCCATTAAACTCTAGCTCCCTGGCCGACGAGTGTCAGTATGTTTTGCTGTTCAAATGGGAATGAGTGGTTTTAAATGTTGTTAGGGTTTTTAAAGGAATTTAGCTAAATTAATTGGATTTTTAGATATTTATTTATTTAATTATTTAATTAAATTTGTATGCCGCCCCTCTCCTTAGAGTCGGGGCGGCTCACAACAGTAATAGAAAAACAATGTACAATATGTATATTGTATATTGTTTTTGATATGTTGTGAGCCGCCCCGAGTCCTCGGAGAGGAGCGGCATACAAATCCAATTAATCAATCAATAAATAAATATCCTACAGGTAGTCTTTGACTTATGACTACAGTTGAATCCCTGTTGCTAAGTGAGTCAATTAAATGAGCTTGCCCCATTTCACGACCCTTTTTGCTTCAGTTGTTAAATGAATTGCTCAGTTGTTAAGTTAGAATCATAAATCTGAACTTCCTTGCTGACTTTGCTAGTCAAATGACCTTGGGGCTCTACCACAACAATTGGGTTCCTCCTGGTTTTGACCTGGTCACCCGAACCAGTAGAGACTCGCTAGTGACATCATGATGATGTCATGGAACTGATTTGGTTGGTTCCGCTCTGTGGGTGCTGCCATTTTAAAAAAATTGTTTTGATTTTTTTTTAAAAAAAGAGTTTTATTTATTTATTTTCTTCTGAGCATGAACAGAAGCCAAGTTTTGAGTACTATGCATGCGGTCGCCCTCTTGTTTGTGGCTATTTTCCCCTCCTCGATTTTTCAGCACTGCGCATGCAAAATGCGTACACGCCCATGTGCCGCGGTAGGAGGCAAACCAGCAGTGACTGCCACAATCAGAAATACATGCCATTTGCCAAGCATCTGAATTTTGACCATCATGCGATCATGGGGATGGTACCCTAGTCGTGAGAGAGAATAACATTCATAAGTCACTTTTTTTCAGTACTGTTGTAACTTTGAATGGTTACTAAACCAATGGCTGTAAGTCAAGGACTATGTATATTCCCTGAATTGCTAAGGTTTCAATTGCAGTCCCGTCTTACCCAGTAATACCCCATGGATGTCAACAAGAAATATTATGCATTCTGGGATCTGTAGTTTCAGTGCACCTAGAAGGTTAGCTTACGTGCCTGACATGTTCAGAACTGAGCAAAAATTTTAGCAAAGTCTCGCATTCAAGTGCAAACCGATACCACTCTGATGGCAGAAAGTGAAGAGCAACTGAAGAGCCTCTTGTCGCGGGTGAAGAAGGAGAGTGCAAAAGTTGGTTTGAAACTCAAGGTTGAGAAAACTTAAGTTCATGACACCCAGGAAATAGATGGGGAAGAAATGGAAGTAGAGACAGATTTTAGTTTCCTGGGCTCCAAAATCACCACAGATTGGGACCGCAGCAGTAGTGGGTTCTAAATCCCATCGCTACTGGTTTGCTCATTTGCATGTGTGCAGAAGTATCCCAGGCAGGTAGGCGGAGCCACTTGCCACCGCCACTACCCGTTTGCAGAACCAAGCCGAACCGGGGGAAGCCCACGGCTGGACTATAGCCAAGAAATTAAAAGACTCTTGCTCCTGGGGAGGAAAACTACGGCAAATCCAGGCGGCATACTAAAAAGCAGAGACATCACCCTGTCAACAGAAGTGCGTATAGTCAAGTCTGTGGCTTTCCCAGTTGCAATGTATGCTTGTGAAAGCTGGACCATCGGAAAGGCTGAGCGCCAGAGAATTGAGGCCTTTGAACAATGGTGCTGGAGAAGACGCCTGCGAGTCCAGTGGCAGGTTGCACTTACATGCAACTGGTGCACTGCATGTGCATCCTCTTGATTCGGGCGTGCCCATCAGCGTGTCCGCGTGCGCCTCTCTTGATTGTGCAGGAAGCAAAATCGCATCTAAATCTTGCAAGCGGATGCTCACGCGCGGATTATTTTGGCGATTTTTTGCTTCCGTGCATGGGCAGGAAGCAAAAACGCGCCGAAATCTTGTGAGCGGATGTTCGTGCGCCTGCGATTTCAGCAATTTTCTTTGCTTCTACGCATGCACAATAAACAAAAAAGCCAAAAAATTAAGGGGGGGGGGAATGGCAGTGCCTGACAGATTGACACCAGAGCGGTAAAGCGCAAATTGCACAATCTGGCAGCCACTACTGGAACGGAGTCGCCCACGGCACTGGTAGAATCTCCCAGTGTGTGAGTCCCTTGGACCGTAAGGTGATCCAGCTGGTCAGTCCTAGAGGAGGTCAACCCTGGCTGCTCTTTGGAAGGCCAGATCCTGAAGATGGAACTCAAATACGTTGGGCACCTAAGGAGAAGGAAGGAGAAGAGCAATGAAGGGCTACCAAAATTTTTACTACCACACTGTGGGCATGGTTTATGCAGGACGCCCTGCATTTTCTTTCAACATCTTTCAGTGCAAATTGGGTGCTCTGGGGTGGAGCTCCAGTTTTGCTACCCCACTGCATTCCTCCCCATCCGGGGAGTAGCCCACCCCTGGAGAAGAGCCTAATGCTGGGAAAATTGGGGGCAAAAGAATGAAACAGCAGAGAATGAGGTGGATGGATGGAGTCACCGAACCAGTCGTCATGAGCTTAAATGGGCTCCAGAGGATGGTAGAGGACAGGAAGACTTGGGTGAATGTTGTCCATTTGATCACGATGGGTCGGACACGACTTCGCAACAAAAACTCCTTCAAGAGCTTCTCTGAATAGGAAAGGATGGAAAAAATATAATCCATCTTTCAAAAAAGTACGAAGCCTGATTAAACTGTACAGCTTTTAACGAAAGTGCAAAACTTGTAAGCTCAAATATTAATATTCACCCAGAAATATGTAGGAGTTGTCATGAGAACTGAAATATCACACACACACCCCAACCACCAGCAGTGTCGGGAAATCACCCATTAAAAGACTGTATTGAGTGTGAATATTTTATAATGGGATTTTTATAAAGGAGTCAACGTCGCATATAAGTGGAGTGCGCAGGAAGGAGGTACAACCGTATCAGTCAAATTGGATTTTCTAGTAATGTGAATTTAAATACAGACTGTTCTCAACTTATTTAGTAAGTATTCAAAGTTACTAAAGCTACACACCACCACTGAAAAAGTGACTTAGGATCATTTTTCACATTTGCAGCCATTGGAGCATTCCCACAGCCACATGATCAAAATTCAGCAACATCCCCTTCAGGGGTGGGTTTTAACCAGTTTGCTTCCTTCCATGCTACATGGGAAAAAAATCTGGAAAAATCCCCCCCCCCAAAAAAACCCCTCCAAACTAGATGGCGACGCATGCATACTGCCGGAAACTTGATTTCTGCACATGCACAGAAGGAAAAAAACATTTAAAAATTCAAACAAATTTCTAAAATGATGGAGCCCATGGACAGGCACTGGTGGAACTGGTTCTGTGACTGGTCAACAGCAGGTTACTACCGGTTCAGGCAAACCGGTCTGAATTGGGAGGAACCCAGCTCTAATCCCTATGATCATGAGAATTCAGAAGTTGAGCAACTGGCTCATATTTATGACTGTGTGATCCCCTTTTGCGACCCACTGAAAGCAAAGTCAATAGGGAAGCTAAATTCACTTTACTGTTATGTCGCTGTCTTAACAACTGCAACGATTCATTTAACAAATGTGGCAAGAAAGCTCATAAAATAGTGCTAAACTGGATTGATTGATTCATTGATTCATTCATTTATTAGTTAATTAATTAGATTTTTATGCCCCCCCTTCTCGAGGTGACTGAGGGCAGTGTAAATTAAAACAATGTATATATGATAAATCTAATTATTTTAAAGACAGGTACAAAATTAATAAAAATCTAAAAGCCCTTATACAGTCATCCACATTCATCCAATTCAATCATTCATATCGGCCAGGGGACAATCTTATGGCTCACGGTCCCTATGCCGGCCAGCATAGGTAGGTCTTCAGAGCTTTATGAAAGACCAGGAGGGAGGGGGCGGTACGTATCTCCAGAGGAAGTTCATTTCAGATGGCCGGGGCCACCACAGAGAAGGTCCTTCCCCTAGGCCCCAACAGACCACATTGTTTGACCGACGGGATCTGGAGAAGGCCAACTGTGTGGGACCTAACTGGCCGCTGGGTTGCATGAGGCAGGTCCTGTAGGTAGACATTTGGGCTCAATTGTGGTCATAAGTGAAGGCCTGCCTATAGTTTGAGTACACCCCTAATTTAGTGGACGGGATAAAAATGCTACAAAAATCAGTCAGTAAAAACTCTTTCCAAGCCACAACTGCACAATTGTGCTTTGAGGCTCATATTGCTGAAAGACGCAGTAGCTTGCTAGAGTTGTCTATGTCACAAAATATGTTTAACAATTGTTCTGCCGGGCTCTCAGCACGAGCCCCCAATTAAATGCAAAGGTAGAAAAAGCAGACACACAAATGTGAAAAGTCAAGAACACTGTCCTTATCCAAAGGAAAATAGAAGCAAAACACCCTTTTGGTAGTAAAAGGGCTCACTTTCAAAGCAAACAGACTTGAATGCGGTGAAAAAACAAGAAACAAACACAAAGCAATTAACAAGTAGCTGTGAAGACGTCACAGCTACTCTCCTTCAAACATTTTCCAACTCACACGTTTTACTATGGTTTAAGTTCAGAGTCCTGATATCAAAGCACAGAGAGTCCTTGGAGAATCCAGAGAGTAAAGCCGCTTCCACTGTCACGAACGGATAAACTTCCACACTTCTGCAGCCAAAACGCTGCCAATTTAACGGCAGCCCCAATTAGTTGAACCACACCCAACCACAGGTGAAACTCCCTTATCTCCTGAAGTATTTCCGCAGCTGCTCCTTCCTAGTCATTGCCCTGCAGCTGTGTACGGCAATGAATGCTTCTTCATCAGAATCCAGCGAAGATAAGGAGGAGGATGAATTGCTTCCTAATGGGCTGCCTGCCATGACCCCCTCTGAGGGTCCCATTTCACAGTCGGCAGTAAAACAGGCCTCTGACACTGGGAGGATTCACCCACATCCACCCCCACAGTCCTTGGGGCAGGAGCTGGCCCAGAGCCAACCACAACACCAATAATGAAAAAAATATATACAGTAATACCTTGTCTTACGAACCTAATTGGTTCCCGGGGGAGGTTCGTAAGGTGAAAAGTTTGTAAGACGAAACATTGTTTTCCATAGGAAACAATGTAAAATGAATTAATGCATACAAGGAAAAAAAATGCAAAAAAACACCTGTCACCTTTTGAAACAGCTGGGCGCTTCTCAGCGTTCTCCCAATGCCGAACCCAGAAGTTCAGCAAAAGTTCGGGTTCGGGTGGCCGCCGAGAAGCCCCGCCACCCGGCTGTGACCTTTTGAAACAGCCGGGGGGCTTCTCGGTGGCCTCCCGAACGCCGAACCCAGAAGTTCGTAAGATGGAAAAAGTTCGTAAGAAGAGGGAAAAAATTTCTGAACCCCGGGTTTGTATCTCGGGTTGTTCGTATGGCGAGGGGTTCGTATCATGAGGTACCACTGTATTTGTGGCTCAGAATTGAAATGAGAGGGCTTCTTGGTGCTGTCTGTGCTTGGCTGTTTTCTTGCAGACATTTCATTACCCGAATTAGATAACAACACTGATGATGTCACCCAGTTGGGCAATGAAACGTCTGGAAGAAAACAGACAAGCCCAAGGAGAACCAAGAGCCCGTCACACATATGTTTCCCAGCTGAATGCAGTGGGAACAGAAATACTTTTCAGCTAGAATGGGAAATAATTAGAAATAACTGCCCTTAGTAAATTTAACCACATTTAACCATGACTCAGATACACAAAACCCCCGTGTTTAATACCAGGCTACGTTGCCTGTTACAGTGTGCCATGGGTGGGATAAAGAGGGGAACCAAGTCCCAGGAGAGAGAGATGAAGTAGCTATAATGCCGAGGTACAAATACATCAAGCAGGAAGGATGATAATAGCCAATGGCTCAGCCTCAGGGAACGTATTATGAAACCAAAAGCCCAGTTCTGAAATTAATGAAGTCGGCACAACTTCTTTGAAGTTAATGGTCCCTGTGATAGTGGATTGATTGAAGCATCAGCACTGAGTGGGGCAGCAGCTTAAGGCAAAGACGGAATGGGTCTCGTAGTGAAGAGGTTCTCCCCAACATATCTATTTGTGTGCTGCCCTTGAACTGGAAAAGACAGGCCTCTCTTTGCCGCTTCTGGTTTTCCTTTTCTTGGCATTCCGAGTGGTCAAGTCCCAAAGAAGGCAAAACACACACACACACTGACCCAGAATCTATAAAATATTCAAGAAAGCTGCTGTTCTGGTGCGGGTGGTAAGAAGAACGATCAGGCAGCTGGTTTTAACAGCACTGATCAGAATGAATGGAAAGTTTAAGGTTTTAGAAGTCACCGGATGTCGCTTTGTTGTAATTCTTGCCCGCCGGGAGGACCACACAGGTCTTCAATCCCCTCTATAAAACATCATAGATCTTAATTGGCTCTCAGACTCAGATACAGTGATACCTCATCTTACAAACGCCTCGTCATACAAACTTTTCAAGATACAAACCCGGGGTTTAAGATTTTTTTGCCTCTTCTTACAAACTATTTTCACCTTACAAACCCACTGCCACTACTAGGATGCCCCGCCTCTAGACTTCTGTTGCCAGTGAAGCACCCATTTTTGTGCTGCTGGGATTCCCCTGAGGCTCCCCTCCATGGGAAACCCCACCTCCAGACTTTCATATTTTTGTGATGCTGCAGGGGAATCCCAGTAGGGGAATCTCAGCAGCGCAAAAACGGGCGCTTTGCTGGCAACGGAAGTCCGGAGGTGGGGTTTCCCAGCAAGGGGAGCCTTAGTGAAATCACAGCATCACAAAAACACAGAAGTCTGGAGGTGGGGTTTTGAGGACTTCAGTGTTTTTGCAATGCTGTGATTTCACTGATGCTCCATTCACTGGGAAACCCCACCTCTGGACTTCCGTTGCCAGCGAAGCGCTCGTTTTTGCGGTGCTGGGATTCCCCTGCTGGTATTCCCCTGCAGCATCGCAAAAACACAGAAGTCCGGAGGTGGGGTTTCCCATGGAAGGGAGCCTCAGGGGAATCCCAGCAGCAAAAAACCCGGGGGTTTCGGCTGGCAAAAGGGGTGAATTTTGGGCTTGCACGCATTAATCGCTTTTCCATTGCTTCCTATGGGAAACATTGTTTCGTCTTACAAACTTTTCACCTTATGAACCTCGTCCTGGAACCAATTAAGTTTGTAAGACAAGGTATCACTGTACTAGGAATCGGTGAAAGGTACCGTATTTTTCAGAATATAAGACACACCGGAGTATAAGACGCACTTTAGCTTTTAGGGAGGAAAATAGGGAAAAGAATCTGCTTGCCAGGTATTCATCTGGCTAGCGTCCTTAGTCTGGTCAGCTTCAGCACATTATTTTATCCCCTAGTGAGGGCTTTAAAAAAAAACTTTATTCAGAGAGAGTAACAATGAAAGAGCTTGCAAGCCAGTAAGAGCTGGGAACATCGTTAGCATCTTGTTAGGGTTGGAAATAAACATTTGGAGCAAGTTAGAGCAATGAAAAAAAATCTGCAAAGACTTAGGGCTTGGAAAACATTTTTCACAGAGAGTAACCGGAGAAGGCCAACTCTGTGGGACCTAACTGGTCGCTGGGATTTGTGCAGCAGAAGGCAGTCCCGGAGGTATTCTGGTCCCGGAGGTATTCTGGTTAATAATAAGAACATTTTAAAAAATCATAATAAACCAAAAAGAATTAACTAATGTGTATGCTGCCCCGAGTCTTCGGAGAAGGGCGGCATAGAAATTTAAATAATAATAATAATAATAATAATAATAATAATAATAATAATAATAATAGAATCCACAAATATAAAGAAGAGTTGCAGTTGGACATGATAAGATGTTAAATTTACGGCGCTCAGATCTTCACAGCCTTTCAGATACATGACCTCAGGATACTACAACCATAATAAATATGAGCCAGTTGCCAAATATCTGAATTTTGATCATGCGACCATGGGGATGCTGCAATGGTTTTAAGTGTGAAAACTGTCATAAGTCACTTTTTTCAATGCCGTTGTAACTAAAGGAACTGTTCACTAAATGAACTGTTTTATATAACATAAGGCCTAACCAGAGGTTTATCCTTGGCTGAATTTTTTAGTTAATATTTAGTGTGAAGGACCCTGAACTAAGACCATAGAACTGTGATAGCAAACCTTACTTTCCTTGGGTGCCGAAAGAGCATGCGCTCACGCTATTGAGCATGCGCGAGAGCCCAAACCCATAATTCAATGCCTGGGGAGGGGGAAACAGCTTCCCCTGCCCTCCGGAGGCCCTCTGGAGGCTGTAAACTGCTTGTTTCCCAACTTCTGGTGGACCCAATATGCTCATGTTTCACCCTCCCCAGGCTCCAAAGTCTTCCCTGGAGCCAAGGAGGGTTAAAACGCTCTCCCCCATCTCCCCGGAGGCTCTCTGGATGCCAAAAACACCCTCCCAGAGCCTCTGTGTGAGTCAAAAATCAGCTGGCTGGCACACACATGCACATTAGAGCTGAGTTAGGGTAGCAGCTCAGGTTCGCCAACACTGCCACAGAAGAACAGCATTGCAATGCAGTAACAGGAATATAGAAATTAGTCTGGATTGATCTGGATCACAGTTAATCTAGAAGATTTCTGTAGAAGTCCTGGAAATTTTGTTCATCCCACTCTCTCAGCTTCTCAAAAAAGTTTAAAAAAAAAATAAAATTAAGACAATAAAATTAAGACAATAATTAAGACAATAATTCTTGAGAAAGCGCTATCTCATGGTAGGCTGTCATTCAAAAAAAGGAAAACTACGCAAGAAACAGATAGTTATTTTGGATCTTGTTATATTACAGTACAGCACAATTAAAAGTATCTTGCTTCCAAACTAAATGACAGATAGACAGTCAAATTAAATACCCATATTTATTTATTAAATACACAACTGCCTCCAGACGTTGTGAATGCTCCAACACTGGAAGTTTTTAAGATGTTGGATAACCATTTGTCTGAAGTATTTATTTATTTATTCGATATTTTTTTTATGCCGCCCTTCTCCTTAGATTCAGGATGGCTTACAACTTATTAGCAATAACTCTTTTTAACCGAGCCAGCATATTGCCCCCACAATCCGGGTCCTCATTTGACCCATCTCGGAAGGATGGAAGGCTGAGTCAACCTTGAGCCGGTGGTGAGATTTGAACCGCTGACCTACAGATCTACAGTCAGGCCTGCAGTCTATCTGCTTCATCACCTCTCCTCTAAAGTAGGGTAGGGTTTCTTGCCTAAACAGGGGGTTGGACTAGAAGACCTCCAAGGTCCCTTTTAATTTTGTTATTCAATTCTACTCTACTCTACTCTATTCCCATATAAAAATCTTCCCTGGCAATAAAGAAATTAGCTTTGTTAGATTTATAGTTCATCCATCACATCCTATCGCAATAATAGTCTCTTCAGCTATTGATGGTTCTTGGATTCATTGTCCTAAGAGGGAATTTGGCCAAGATGTACAAATATCAGCAGAGCATTATTCTATTAATAATTCACCCGGAGAAGTGTCAAATGTTTTGCTCCGAGTTTTTGTGCCTTGTTATGTTGATCTCCCAAGAAAATGATCAGGGGGATTCTGGATATGAGGATTATACGGACTGCATGCCCCCGAGTATTTATTGTTTTACCTTTATTTGCATGGTTGTGTATGTCTGTATCTTGTGCATTTGTCCTTAACTCTGCATGGTGCTCCCGTTTGCAAATCACCACGTATAATTTTGAAACGTCTTGTAGTGTATTTGCAATAATGATGGTCACTGGACAAATTTACTCTGTCAAGGACCAAAATACTCCCATCTCTGCCATCACCCTTACCTTGATTACCACTGCCTCCCAATCATTTTTCTAATGCGGTGTCGTTCCTCTTCGGAATTTTACTTTGGCTAATAACGTTTCTTTATTCTGTTTTTAATTTTGCCCAGTAACAATAGCTACCTGGGCTGATGAAAAATGGAAATAATGAAATGGCAACAAATCAAACAATAATAAGCACTATGTGGGGTGGGGGGTGGGTGGGTAGGTAGTCCTTGACTTATAGCCACAATTTAAGTCTTTGACTTAAACCCAGAATTTCTGTTGCTATGTGAGACCTTTATTAAGTGATTTTTGCCCCATTTTACGACCTTTCATGCCACAGTTGTTAAGTGAACCAGTGCAGTTTTTAAGTTAATAACACAGTTGTTCAGTGAATTTGAGTTTTCTAGTCATAAGGTCAAAAATGTTATTCGCATTAACCCTGGGACACTTCAACCTTTATAAATACGAATCACTTGCCAAGCAACTGGATTTTGACCCTGGGGATGCGGCAGTGGTCGTTAAGTGTGAAAAAATGGTCACCTCTCTTTTTTCAGTGCTATTGTGACATTGAATGGCCACTAAATAAACTCAGGACTACTTCTACCATACGGCTACAAAACAGTTGCCCTCCTAAGGCAGTGCAGGTAGAAATGAATGGAGCAGTTGAAATGTAAAATGCCTAGGGCAGTGATGGCGAACCTTTTTATCCTCTGGCGCTGAAAGAACATGTGTGAGCGCCCACACCCATAATTCGATGCCTGGGGAGGGCAAAAACAGCTTTCCCCCCTCCCCAGAGGTCCTCTGGAGGCCATAAACAGCCTGTTTCCCAACTTCAGGTGGGCCCAGTGGGCTCGTGTTTCACCCTCCCCAGGCTTCAAAGGCTTCCCTGGAGCCTCCCCCCCCCCAAGCTCTCTAGAAGCCGAAAACACCCTCCCGGGGTCACTGTGTGAGCCAGAAATCAGCTATCCGGCACACACCTGCATGTTGCAGCTGAGCTAGGGCAATGCCTCATGTGCCAGCACAAATGGCTTTGCATGCCACCTGTGGCACCCGTGCCATAGATTCACCATCACTGGCCTGGGGAGTTAAAAGAGAGGAATATACAGAAATGAAAAATGTGTGGGTGTTACCAGGCAATCATTCATTTGGTCATTAAAAATGGACCCACAAAATCAATGAGGCCAGGACTATTCATGAACATTTGCCTCATGTCTACTAGCTTTCAGAAGAAAAGGGGAGATATAAAACTCATATATAGAGAGAGAGACCCCATCATACCTCCTCCTCAAATCTTTCTCTGCTGATAAAATATTCTTAAGCGCAGAGACCTGTCCTGTAACCCGTCTCTCCAGGCTATCATTAATATAAATATTTTCTCCTGATGAGACAAGGTTGCTGATTGCTGACGAAGACGCAGCCGTTGTTCCGAATAGTGCAAGGGGACTCTGACAAGGTAGTCTTGCAGAATGAGAATTTATTTACTCCAAGTTGTCTTTTGCTATTTAACCCAGGGGTCACCAAACTTGGCAACTTTAATCATGGGCGGCTGAGGAATTCCGAGAGTTGAAGTCCACAGATCTTACAGTTGCCAAGTGTGGGGACCCCCTGATTTAATCCATGGTATGTTTCCCATGGCTGGAGAGAGTTGTGGGCACCTTCTGAAGAATTCTATACAAATAATCTGGATTTTGCCCCAGGCAAGGTGATATTGGTACAATGCAATGATTGGCTCCCACCAGTGTTTTAATGCATTAACGTACATGTCAGCCCACTTCTTACCATGTCCCTGATTTACATTCCTCCTCCCTATAACCACTGTTGGATATGCTGTCAGTGTAATCTTGTTTGTTAGACTTTTCCTCAAGAGCTCAAGGTGTTTCCCATAAGACAGAGGCCTTCAAACTTGGCCACTTTAAGACTTGTGGACTCCTGCCAGCTGGAGAATTGCCCCGGAAGCAGAGTAAAGACGCCGAGACATATTGTGGATTAAATAAAGGGTCATTTTTATTAAATTAACATAAATTTAAATAATGTAACTTTAAATACGTAAATTTAAATGTTTAAATTCAACTACAACTAAGGACCTGCAGAGGCCAATACTAACGGGGTGGAAATTCCTGCCAGAAACTTCCTTGGCAACATTGGGCATAACTCCTTGCTGAACCAGGTGAAGGTACCTGGATCCAAGCCACGCCCCTTAGTCGTGTGGGAGGAGCTCACCCTCCAATCCCCAAGGGAAATTGGATCCGGTGATTCCCATGGACATCCTCTCTCCAATCCCTGACGTTGTTCCAACCTCTAGTTCCTGGAGAGAGGCGGTCCATCACCCTTTAAAAGGATGCCAAAGGAGCATGCGCAGTCACTACTACTGCCCATTTCCGCCCCTAACCTGCCAACCCCAGTGACCAAAGGGAGGCCTATTCTGAAATCTATGTGCGCCGCACCCCCTAACCATTCCATCCATACCGTCAGTGTGGAATACGAGAAAAAGCGGCCGCCTCTAAAGGGGAGGCCGCAAAAAATTCCTATTCGGCCCTGAAGCGACCTCCTAAGGACACACTGTTGATAGTGGAGGGTGGGCAGGTGTTCGCTTCTCGGGGGCAGCAAAGCAAGGAGGAGGTCCTGCTCGGATCGCCCTTAAATAGGGCAGTCAAGGACCTCCCCTAGCTCCCAGAAGTTTGGGGCTCCATGGAGCCGCCAGCAGCATCCTCCTGCTCCGAGGGCAATTTCGGCCGGTGGCTTAAGCCACTGGTCGGGCATTTCTGGGAGTTGAAGTCTGCAAGTCTTAAAGTGGCCAAGTTTGAAGACCTCTATCATAAGATGTTATCCCGATGAATGCAATCTTGTGAGATAGGCTGGCCTGAAACAGCGCAAGTGACTGAAAGTCACTTGGCGAAAATTGGGCGGCTGCTTGTACAACAGTTTCTCCACCACAGCCAGTGAAGGACTACCAAAAATTTTATTGCCACACTGTGGATGTGGCTTACGCAGGACGCCCTCCATTTTCCTTCAACATCTTTCAGTGCAAATTGGGTGCTCTGGGGTAGAGCTCCATTTTCGCTACCCCATTGAATCCCCCCCCCATCCGGGCAGTAGCCCACCCCTAACCACAGCACACCATAATGTCTTTGGAGACATTATGGAATAGTCCTCGCCTTACAACCACAATTGAGGCAAATTTTATTTTAAGTGAGTTTTGTCTCATTTTGCAACTTTTCTTGACAAAGATAAGTGAATCACTGCAATTGTTAAGTTACTAATGGTTGTTAAGTGAGTCGGGCTTCCCCATCAACTTTCCTGGTCAGAAGGTTGCAAAAAGTGGTCACCTGACCCTGGGACATTGCAACCGTTATAAATATGAGTCATGTGACCACAAGGATGCTACAATAATATAGAGCCGGGGTGGCACAGCAGGTAGAGTGCTGTACTGCAGGCCACTGAAGCTGAATGTAGATCTGAAGGTCAGCGGTTGAAATCTCATCACCGGCTCAAGGTTGACTCAGCCTCCCATCCTTCTGAGGTGGGTAAAATGAGGACCCGGATTGTGGGGTCAATAGGCTGGCTCTGTTAAACAGTGCTATTGCTCACATGTTGTAAGCCGCCCCGAGTCTAAGGAGAAGGGCGGCATAAAAATCGAATAAATAAATAAATCATAAGTGTGAAAAGCAGTCATAAGTCACTTTTTTCCAGTGCTGTTGTAATGTTGAACAATCACTGAATGAATGGTTGTAAGACCAGGACTTACCTGTAGTTATTGACTATACAGTTCCTGTTTGTGAAGGGAAACTTTGTCCCACACAATTCCTCCTGTTACTGGCAACTTTCCATTCTAGCTTTAAAATAAAGGATCTTGATGCTCTGAACCAGGTTACTAACTTGGCTATCATGTGGGTGTCAGCCCGCATAGGTAAACCAGGAAGGAAGTGCCTAAATCTCATTTATTGCAAAAACTACATTAAGAGAATCTTGCAAGTCTGAAGGAACAGACTTGCCATATTCCAATTTTAATTACTTGTTCCATTAGGGTCAGTCTTGTCTTAGTTTCTTTCTCCGGCTCTTGGGCGACTGGGGGTTCCTGCCCCCTTCTCTAATTATTTCCTAGGCCAGTGATGGCAAACCTTTCTTTCCTCGGGTGCCAAAAGGCCATGCGCCCATGCTAACGCACATGTGCCAGTGCCCACATGCATAATTTGGTGCCTGGCGAGCATGAAAACAGCTTCTCCTGCCCCCCAGAGGCTGGAAATGGCCTGTTTCCCAAGTTCTGGTGGGCCCAGTAGGCCTGTGTTTTGCCCTCCCCAGGCTCCAAAGGTTTCCCTGAAGCCGGGGAAGGTAAAAATGCCCTCCCCCATCTCCCCGGAGGCTCTCTGGAAGCCAAAAACACCCTCCCAGAGCCTCTGTGTGAGCCAAAAATCATCTGGCTGGCACAGACATGCACATTGGAGCTGAGCTAGGGCAATGGCTCATGTGCCAACAGATATGGCTCCACGTGCCACCTGTGGTACCCATGCCATAGGTTTGCCATCACTGTCCTAGACATAACGGTAGTCCTTGGCTTACAACCGTTCATTTAGTGACCGTTTAAAGTTACAACAGCACTGAAAGAAGTGACTTATGACCATTTTCACACTTGCCATTGTTGCAGCATCCCTGCGGTCACGGGGTCAATATTCATGCACTTGGCAACTTGGTTCATATTTGCGACAACTACACTGTTCTTGGGCATTATCTAATCCCATTCTGTGACCTTCTGACAAGGAAAGTCAATGGGGAAAACCCGATTCACTCAACAACTGTGTTACTCACTTGACAACTGTACTGACTCATTTAACAAAAGTGGCAAGAAAGGTCGTAAAACAGGGCAAAACTCAATTAACAAACGTTTTGCTTAGCAACACAAATTTGGGGCTCAGTTGTGTTTGTAAGTTGAAGACTGCCTGTATCTCCTCTTTCTTTAAGGTCACCCACGCATTCCATTTCAGCGGGTGAAGGCTGATTTGAACAAATGGAAAAACGTTGTATAATACAAGTACAAAAATTAACAATAAATGAATCCTCAATGTTCATTTTCTAAACCGGTGTGATGTAGTATTTAAGCTGATGTTCTGGGACGGGGTAGCCTAGCTACAAGCCCAGATACTTCGTGGTTAAACTTTCACTCCATCAGTTCAACCCAGGCTGTGTTTGTTCGAGGAGATAAAATTGAAGGCAAAAATGCTGCACACACCATCTTGATTCCTGGAGTAAAAAAAAAAAGAATTTAAATCTTACTAACAATATTACCGATGAAGTTTTCAAAAGAACTTCATAATATCAGTATTATGTGGTTAAAGTGTAATTAATTATACATTGAAACACACCGAAGTGCACTTGCTAAATGAAAATAAATCAACTATATTATTGGCTTGCCCCAAAGTCCACAACGGACTCATTAGATAAGATGTAACATTTCCTATAATTTGATTTACATTTGAAACAACATGTTATTTCCTGAGATCAATACAGTTTAGCCTCCATTCCAGAAATCCAAGGAAAGTGAAGTAAAAGCTGATGCGAAGATCAAAGACACAAATCAACAAAGACTCATATTTGCGCTTGATAAGGAGAAGAAACGTTATTGAGTTGGCAAGGTTGTCTAAAGCCAGCGAAAGTAACAATTGTGAAAAACTTCTCCAAGTAATACAGCTCTGATCAGCTGAACAGCAGGCAATTGCCGTTGTTCCACCCTACGTTTTTATTTGTATTGTCTTCTGCTGAATAGAATATTTAATGTTCTGTGTGCATAACTCCTCCCTTCTTTATACCCGAGATTGGTGATTGAAGACTTGAGTGATGTGTCTGTAATTTATTGTATTGTCTTTGGGAGTGCATGTCAATATTACTCAAATGTTTCATGCCTGGGGTGATAATTTTTATCCTGCTAAAATACGCATCTCCATTGCTTCAGTACAATATTGCAAATGTGACTTTTCTTACCACAATGGTGTTATCTTGCTTTGATTGATTGATGTATATCTCTTTGGTCTTAAAACCTTTGCAAAGTGGATTGGCTTCACTCCAATCTACATTCTTGGTCTTTCGACCAGATCTTACATACGGAAAATTCTGTCCTCAGCTATGCAGTATTATTATCTTTGTCTGTTTTATCATGAAATAATTTATATTGCTCCTTGATCCTGCTGGGAAGATACAGGAAAGCAGAAATTTGTATGAAAACTTGAAGAATGAAAGCAAGGAGGAATTCCTTTTAATTTCTGTTGCTAGAATGTTTTTCTAGTGATAAATCAGGGGCTGGGAGAACAGTCCTCTGTTATCGTGTCCAATATGTTCAAAGTAGATGCTGTTATGCATCATGACCATATCAGAAAATGGGGAAAAGACTATTTGGGTCAGATCAAGCCACCAAGCAGAAATTTTGTCCTCTTCTCTACTGGAGAGAGGGACTCCTTCTTCCACTGTATGAGTGAAATAGAGGGTCCCCGAACTTGGCCACTTTGAGACTTGTGGATTTCAACTTCAAAAATTCCCTAGCTAGCATGACTAGCTCAGGAATTCTGGGAGTTGAAGTCCACGAGTCTTAAAGTGGCCACGCCTGGAGACCCTGATTTATATCATTCAGTTCCTGAATTGATTTGATGGTAATGGCCCTCAGTCTTCCAGAATTTCATTGATTTACAGGTGTCTAATCAGTAAAATCTGGAGCTCAAATCCAAATTGCGTTTCAGTTTTAAATGTCATTGAAACCTATGGGATTGATTTCAAGCTGTTGCGATGAGAGTCCCTAATAGGCAATGAATGGAAATGATGTATGCAAGTGTTTTGAACAAATGAACAGTTTCAACCCTGTAGAGCCCTGCATTCTTTCTGAAGATGTTTACATAGATGACCATGAATATAATTTGCAGCAATTCTCATATCTACATCCTAATAATCATGTCCACAGTAGCTTGAGTATGCAATTCATACATTACATTATTCCATGAGAATGCATACTCAAACATGCTGGAATTGCTCCTATCTATGGTGTGTGTGCATGTTTGTACAAATTGGGTGTGGGTTTCAAAAGATTATACCATGGATATATTTGTTAATTGGAAGAAAATCTCCCTTTCTCATTCTAGGCATATCTACTGGAGCCATAGGTATGCCAATGCATCTCAGAGCTTTGATAAACAATACTATATTAATTATTAATCAGAAGATAGGTTCCTATAAATATTAAACACGTAGTAAGTCTTACACAGTGGGCTCTCAGTTGGCAAAAGCATTTTATGACAATAATGATAGATAAAATATTGCTCTTGTATCTGTTTTTGATGGCCAAGATAAATTAGGGAGCAAGACACTATATTATAAAACCAACTTTGGTTCCAAAAACTGAATATTGTTTTAATGGCTCCATGTCAATGCCACCAAAAAAAATAAAAAAGGTCTTTCCACAATGTTCTTTAGCACCTGGGTAGTTGTGAGTCTGACACTTATTTTCACACAGCTGCCAATGGAAGGGAAACATATCTTGAGAAGAGCTCAGATATAAAAAGCAGTGCTACATAAACTACGTATAGATAGTCCTCAACGTACAACTGTAATAGAACCCAAAAAAATTTTCTCTAAGCCAGAGAGTCATTAAGTGAGTTTTGCCCCATTTAATGACTTTTCTTGCCATATCTGTTACATGAATTGCTGCTGTTACTAAGTTAGTTACACAGTCGTTAAGTGAATCTGGTTTCTCCATTGAGTTTGCTGGTCGGAAGGTTGCAAGAGGGGATCATGCATTGCCCCCGAGACACTGCAACCATCACAAATATGAGTCATTTGCCCGAATTTTGATCACAAGACCATGGAAATGCTGCAACTGTTGTAAGTGAAAAATGTTTGTCACTTTTTTCAGTGCCGTTGTAACATTGAATGGTCACTAAACAAACTGTTGTAAGTTGAGCTCTACCTGTAGAGTATCAATACATTTTTATTAGACCAACGCAAAATCTTGGATGGATAAATTAGTTAACTCCCTGAGTTGAATGAACTTGTGGAAAGTCCATTGAACAAGTCTTTTTTTTTTGTCTTTTCTTAAAAAAATAGAAGACAATAAATAGAAGGAACTTCCATATGTTTGCTAAATAAGTTTACTTTTAAGCTGTCTTTTTTCGAGGTGTATAATTTGAATTAGGAGAAGTCTAGAGCAACCAGGTTCTAGGTGGGGTTACACAGCCGATGCTTTGTAATTAACTGAATGTTGTCTTCTCCTCCGTCAAAGGTGGTAGTGAATGCCTTGGTAGGGGCCATCCCTTCAATCATGAATGTTCTGCTTGTCTGCCTCATTTTTTGGCTCATCTTCAGCATCATGGGCGTCAACTTGTTTGCCGGCAAATTTGGGAGATGCATTAACAAGACAGAAGGCGATGAGCCTTTGAACCACACAATTGTCAACAACAAGAGTGAGTGTCAAAGCATGAATGACACTGGAGAGTTGTACTGGACCGTAGTGAAAGTCAACTTTGACAATGTTGGTGCTGGTTACCTGGCTCTCCTTCAAGTGGTGAGTTTAACTTTCATTAGACCGTCATTAGAAATATCTCTTGACCAAGGAAATGTCCACTAGGGTCAATATGAAATGTTAGATTAATTAAATTTAGATAAGAATCTGTCCTGGGGAGAAAAAAAGCCAAATGGAAAAGGGGATCAACAGGTGGTTTTTAGATTACAGTGATCCCTCGATTTTCGCGATCTCGTTCTTCGCGAAACGCTATATCGCGATTTTTCCCACCCGATGACGTCACTCTCTTCCTTCCTTTCTCATCTTTCTTTCTCTCTCTCTTTCTCTATCTTGCTTCTTCCTCTCTCACACTCTCTTCCTCCCTCTCTCATCTCTTTCTTTCCTTCTCTCTCTTTCTCTATCTCTCCCCCTCTTGCTAGCGGGCAGCGGGCGGGCGGCGGGCGGGCGGGCGGGCGAGCGGGGGCATCAGCGAGGAAGACCCAGGGAAGGTTCCTTCGGCCGCCCAGCAGCTGATCTGCTCGGCAGCGCAGCGAGGAGCCGAATCGGGGTTTCCCCTTTGCGTGGGCAGCGGGGAAACCCCGATCTTCATCTGCTCGCTGCTGCTGCGCTGCCGAGCAGATCAGCTGCTGGGCGGCCGCAGCAGCAGCGAGCAGACAAAGATCGGGGTTTCCCCGCCGCCCACGCAAAGGGGAAACCCCGATTCGGCTCCTCGCTGCGCTGCCGAGCAGATCAGCTGCTGGGCGGCCGAAGGAACCTTCCCTCGCCGCCCACGCAAACTCCACCATCTGCGCATGCGCGGCCATGAAAAAAGGGCACGCATGCGCAGATGGTGTTTTTACTTCCGCAACCCTACATTGCAAAAAATCGATTATCGCGAGGGGTCTTGGAACGGAACCCTCGCGATAATCGAGGGATCACTGTATTCCAATATGTGCCAAATGATAGCAAATGTCATATTGAAAGGACATTCCTAGTACAATATTCTGCTACTGTTAATGGAAGAAATGGCTCTTCTAATATTCTATCTCTAATCCAGAGTTCCTTAACCCATGTTTAATCAGACATGTGCACAAATAAACCTTGATTCCTGTGCTCTGTAATGAATGGGTCTTCTATGTGTATATTGCATCTTTCATTTTAAAAAAATGCTCATTTAGCATATCTTTAAAGTTTCTGCCATTACCCGTTGAGTGTGATGTTAAGTTTCTAGAAAGAGAAGATTTATCACCTGGCCTTTTGTGAAGGGAGATATATTTTTCTCCAATATGTTTGATGGTACATTGTATTTTTCAGTCATTTAAGGAATTTACGTGTTTCAACAGGACAGGACAGAATACAATAGAATATAATTCTTTATTAGCCAAGTGTGATTGGACACACAAGGAATTTGTCTTGGTGCATATGCTCTCAGTGTACATAAAAGAAAAAGATACATTCGTCAAGAATCATGTGGTACAACACTTAATGATTGTCATAGGGGTCAAATAAGCAATGAAGAAATAATCAATATTAATAAAAATCTTAGGATACAAGCAACAAGTTACAGTCGTGCAGTCCTAAGTGGGAGGAAAAGGATGATAGGAATGAAGAGAAAAAACTAGTACAAATAGAAGTGAAGATTTAGTAAAAAGTTTGATGGTGTTGAGGAAATTATTTGTTTAGCGGAGTGATGGCGTTTGGGGAAAAACTGTTCTTGTGTCTAGTTGTCTTGGTGTGCAGTGCTCTGTAGTGACGTTTTGAGGGTAGGAGTTGAAACAGTCTGCGTCCAGGATGCGAGGGGTCAGTAAATATTTTCATGGCCCTCTTTTTGACTCGTGCAATATACAGGTCCTCAGCGGAAGGCCGGTTGGCAGCAATTGTTTTTTCTGCAGTTCTGATTCTCCTCTGAAGTCTGTGTCGGTCCTGTTGGGTTGCAGCACCAAACCAGACAGTTATAGAGGTGCAGATGACAGACTCAATGATTCCTCTGTAGAACTGTATCAGCAGCTCCTTGGGCAGTTTGAGCTTCCTGAGCTGGCGCAGAAAGAACATTCGTTGTTGTGCTTTTTTGATTATGTTTTTGATGTTAGGTGACCATTTTAGGTTTTGATAGAATCTAGAAATTTGAACAGTTGATACTGTCTTGTCTAGTATTGTGAGAGGTGGAAGGGTGGAAGGGTTTCTCCTAAAGTCTACCACTATTTCTATGGTTTTGAGTGTGTTCAGTTCTAGATTGTTCCAGGCACACCACAAGATTAGTTGTTCAACTTCCCATCTGTAGTTTAACAGATGGATCGTTTGAGATGCAGTCATTAGTGTATAGAAAGAAGAGATGTGGTGAGAGTACACAGCCTTGGTGGGGGGGGGTGCTAATTGTACATGTATTTGATGTGATTTTTCCTAGCTTCACCTGCTGCTTCCTATCTGTTAGGAAGTTTGTGATCCACTTACAAGTGTGTTCAGGTACTGCTAGCTGATTTAGTTTGGTTAGGAGAATGTCCGGTATGATGATGTTGAAGGCGCCCCGAGTCTCCGGAGAGGGGCGGCATACAAGTCCAACTAATAAATAAATAAATAAATAAATAAATAAATAAATAAGGCTGAACTGAAATCTACAAAGAGGACCCTAGCGTAGGTCACTGGTGATTCAAGATGCTGAAGGAGCCATATTAACAGCATCATCTGCCGATCTATTTGCTCGGTATGCAAATTGATCTGGTACATGTTGAAACGAGCTATACCAGTCCTGCATATGAATAACGTCAGGTCGGAAGAGCTGTGATGGCACAGTGGTTAGAACCAGTAGTGGGTTCGAAAACCTGTTGCTACCATTTTGTGTGTGCGGCGCTTCTGCGCGCATGTGCTGAAGCATCCCTGGCAGATGGGCGGAGCCTCCTACTGCTGCCACCCTCAGTTCTCAGAACCGGGAGCAACCCATCACTAGTTAGAATGTATATTGCAGGCTGACTCTGTTCAATTCAAGACTCTGTATATTTATTTATTTATTTATTTAATTTATTTATTGGATTTGTATGCCGCCCCTCTCCGGAGACTCGGGGCGGCTAACAGCAACAATAAAACAGTGTACAATAGTAATTCAATACTAAAAATGATTAAAGACCCATTAATATAAAAACCAAACATACATACATACATACATGCCATGCATAGAATTGTAAAGGCCTAGGGGGAAAGAGGATCTCAATTCCCCCATGCCTGACGACAGAGGTGGGTTTTAAGTAGCTTACGAAAGGCAAGGAGGGTGGGGGCAATTCTAATCTTTGGGGGGAGTTGGTTCCAGAGGGCCGGGGCCGCCACAGAGAAGGCTCTTCCCCTGGGTCCCGCCAAACTACATTGTTTAGTTGATGGGACCCGGAGAAGACCCACTCTGTGGGACCTAAGCGGTCGCTGGGATTCGTGCAGCAGAAGGCAGTCCCTGAGATAATCTGGTCCGGTGCCATGATGGGCTTTATAGGTCATAACCAACACATATTGCAGGCTGACTGTTCCATTCAAGCCTTCCCACCTTTTGAGGTGGGTAAAATGAGGAGCCAGGTTGTTGAGGGCCATAGCCTGACTCTGTAAACCGCTTATAATGCCTGTAAAAGCATTACAAAGCGGTATATGTCTAAGTGCTTTTGCTATTGCTATTGCTAGTTGTGAAAACAGATGAAGATGGCAGTAGTTCACCTTCAAAGCCTGTTTGTAATGGAATAATCTGACTCTCTTTTCTGTTGGATAACTTTTATGTCCCTTAGAGATGGAGGCAAAAAAGGAACTGTCGAGGAGCAGGCATTTGTGCTAATCTGAATGTACGCCTAGTTGTCTCCCATTTGTGGGATTCCCTCTTTATTTCAGGCTGTCTTGCCTATTTACCAGATTGCAAATGAGTTTCAGCGGGAATTGTCTCCGCGGTTCCTTTCTTTCTATGGAACCATTAAATCAGAAGGAAGGTCCATGTTTCCCTTCCTTTGTAATGAAGCGGTTGTGCTTAAACTCTTCTACGCTTAAGGCTCCCAAATGAATAAATAGTCCGGTTTTTCGCATTTCTTCTTTGAATGTTAAACCAGCAAATATCTCTCTTTTGTAGGGATAGGAAAGGAAAGGAAAGGAGAGGCTATTTTATGCTGTTTTTGCAAAACCCAACTTTCTAGTTCATTTAACAGGGCATGGCATAGATCTATGTCATGACGCACCAAATATTTCTCGACAATGCACAATCTGAGAGCCAAATGTTGTTATCAGTTTGTTTGTTTTTTCTGCTTGCAATTAGTAATATTGAGACAGGGGCCTTAAAATAGCAAGTAGAATTCTTTTAAAAAAAACCAAACCAAACCAGAAGGCAAAAATGCAATGCCCTTACTTCAGTGGGCTCGTGCTACATCAGCAGACAATATTCCCACGAGAACTAAATCAAAACATTGGGCTGAAATCCTGATTTGCTAGAAAATATAACATGTGTCTTTTTTATCCTTACTAGACCAAATGTCTTGAATTGGCCTAATCATGATCTGAGGAAGAACAGGGATAACGCTGGAAAAAATCATACTTTGCCATGCCTTCCTATTATGTTCTTTTTTTAAAAAAAATATTTTTTAATATTTTAATAAATTTTATTTACAAATATACAAAACATAAAAGAATAATCGAAACAAATAACAGTTAGATCCTAGTATAGTATAACAATTTATGAACATAATTACTTGTAGAGAAAGGGGTAGAAAAGTAAGTAGGAAAAGAGTGAAGGAGAAGGGAGAAAAAAGATAGAAAAAACAAAGGAAATAAAAGAGAGAGAGAAGATAAAGGGGTGGGCGAGTGTACGGTGGAGCTGTATTGAAAACGAGAACTAATTTCTAATTTATTAGCTCATTACCATGGTTCGAAATAGTCGTCTAGATAGGCAAATGCAAGCATTGAATTAATCAAAGTATAGAGATTTTGAAAATAGTCTGGTTTCTCTTCAGGTCGTATAAATCTTTCGCCTTTTGCTTCATATTATGTTCTTGATGGCATGAATTTCCAGGCTATTTTCAACCTGGTTTCTACATTTCAATGGCTAAATCACATTACATCTAAGCATGTCATGAGATTCATTAAACCCTACTATATATTTGTTCTGGTACAGTATGTTTGTTCCAGCTTAAGATATTACGAATTACAGAATAGCAGAGAGTTGGAAGAGTCCTTAGAGATCTTCCATCCCAATCCCTTGACTGAGCAGGAAAAATTACCCTATTCCAGACAAATGTCTGTCTCATCTCTGCTTGAGAGGCTTCAGTGATGAAGCACCCACAATACAGGCTGTTCCGCTGATTGATAATCGTTCTCACTGTCAAGGAATTTCTCCTTAGTTCTGTTCTGCCGGGCTCTCTGGTAGAATCCTCCCAAAAAGGCACAGATACAATTTCAGACACACACACGTTTGAAAATTCAAAACAATGTTCTTTATACCGAAAAATGCAAATAAACGAAGCACTCTTTTTTGTATAGCAAAGAGCACTTGTCTCCAAACAAATTGGTAATTTGTACAAGTCCCTTATCAGTTCTGTGATACTTAGCTTGCAGCTGTGAGGCAATTCACAGTCCTTCTTCTTTCACAAAGTGAAACACACTTTGCTCTGGTTTAGTTTCAAAGCGGGGAAAAATCAGCACACAAAAGGTTAAAGTCAGCAAAGCAAGCATGAAACACAACGATCAGATAATCCTCCATAATGGCCAAACCCACAGGCTGCTATTTATAGCAGCCTCACTAATTACCACAGCCCCACCGAACCACAGGTGGCCTCATTTTCTTTGATAATAATCTCTCAGTTGTTGTTGCCTATGCATCGCTCTCCGCATGCGTGGCTGAATCATTAACTTTTGTTCTGAATCCAAGGAGGAGCTAGATAATTGATCTCCTTCTGAGCTGTCTGCCACACTCTCCTCCTCCCTGTCACTCATGTCTTCTTGGTCAGAGGAGCCTTCATCAGAAGATTCCACCGGGGGGGGGGGCAAAACAGGCCTGCAGCATGTGGATGTCTCCCCCACATCCACAGTCCTTGGGGCAGGAGCTGGGCCAGAACTAACCACAACAAGTTCTAGGTTGGTTCTCTCTCTGATTAGTTTCCATCTGTTACCTCTTGTCCTGAGCTCATATGCTTTGGAGAATAGGTCAAACCCCGGCTGACCATGGCTTGAATTTGCTGTTGAATTGAGCCATTATTAGAAAGATCTTGGGGAGATCAACAAACCAGCCCTGGTACTTGTTCCACCGGGTTTCTTCCACAACAAAACATCATCTAAGTAGACATGCATGAAGAAAGGCTTTTGTAATCAGTTCAAAAATCCTACTTCCTTGAAAAACACTGGTTTTCTTTCTTGTATCTTCCAGCCATGCACACTTGAGTAGAATAGGTGTTGATTATGTCTTCTGCACTCTTAGAAAAGCCAGAGGATAGGCAAGGAACAGAATTTCCTGTGGACCCATGAAGCTGACTCAGATTACCTCTTGACGGTTATTTAGCCTAGCATTGTCAGCTTTGATCTTTGGCTGCCTGCAGACCAGTTTTCCATGGCCTTGAGATCCCTTTGAATCAGAGATTAAATCTGCTTGCATGTAATTTGTCAATGAGCTGCAATGCCCTTCCCAAAATAATACACTAACCTTCAGTGATGGGTGGTAGAAAACAAGCACAGTTAGCTCTTCGCTGTGTCAGCCAACATTTCATGGGTGGAAATAAAGTACACAATTAAAATTCCAGTTCTGCACATCACGGATTGAGCATCCTGCCCTTTTTGTTGTTGTGGTTGTTACAATCCTGGGCATCTTTCTGCCGTCTGCAGATGCATATTTCAAGCTTAGAACATATAACGTAGAATCACAGGCCTGGAAGGGACCTTGAAGGTCTTCTGTCCCAACCCACTGCTCAAGGCAGGAGATGTTAAACCCATCCCAGTTAAATGCCTGTCTCTTTTTTTAAAAAAAGTCTAGTGATGGAGCCCCCACAAGCCCAGGGTGTAAACTATTCCATTGATTTCATTGCCAGAAAATTTCTCCTTACCTTTAGGTTGGGTCACTCTTTAATCTTGTAAGAGCTTTTATTAAGACTTAAAAAGTGGCGCTCAAGGCGGCAAGATGCGCGTACCATGCCGCCTTGATTGCATCAGCGGAATCCCGCCCGGCCGCTCTGTTTAGGGTGACCCGCTCCCTTCTTAACCAGGGGGGAGTTGGGGAGCCCTTGCAGAGTAGCGCCGAGGAGTTTAACACGTTTTTCGCTGATAAAGTCGCTCAGATCCGGGCCGACCTCGACTCCAATTGTAAAATAGAGTCGACTGACAATGAGTCAGTCGAGGTGACTGGGGCACGTACTTGTCCACCTGTCTGGGAAGAGTTTGATCTGGTGACACCTGATGAAGTGGACAAGGCCATTGGAGCTGTGAGTTCCGCCAACTGTCTACTGGATCCGTGTCCCTCCTGGTTGGTCTCGGCCAGCAGGGAGGTGACACGGAGCTGGGCCCAGGAGATTACCAATGCTTCCTTGGGGAGGGGAGTTTTTCCAACACTCTATAAAGAAGCGCTCGTGCGCCCCCTCCTCCAGAAGCCTTCCCTGGACCCAGACGTACTTAATAACTATCATCCAGTCTCCAACCTTCCCTTTATGGGGAAGGTTGTTGAGAAGGTGGTGGCACTCCAGCTCCAGCGGTCCTTGGAAGAAGCCAATTATCTAGGTCCCCAGCAGTCGGGTTTCAGGCCCGGTTACAGCACGGAAACCGCTTTGGTCACGTTGATGGATGATCTCTGGCGGGCCCGGGACAGGGGTTTATCCTCTGTCCTGGTGCTCCTCGATCTCTCAGCGGCTTTCGATACCATTGACCATGGTATCCTTCTGCACCGGTTGGAGGGGTTGGGGGTGGGAGGCACTGTTCTCCAGTGGTTCTCCTCCTACCTCTCTGGCCGGTCGCAGTCGGTGTTAGTGGGGGGTCAGAGGTCGGCTCCGAGGTCTCTCCCTTGTGGGGTGCCTCAGGGGTCGATCCTCTCCCCCTTGCTATTTAACATCTACATGAAACCGCTGGGTGAGATCATCCAAGGACATGGGGTGAGGTATCATCAATATGCCGATGATACCCAGCTTTACGTCTCCACCCCATGCCCAGTCAACGAAGCGGTGGAAGTGATGTGCCGGTGCCTGGAGGCTGTTGGGGCCTGGATGGGTGTCAACAGACTCAAGCTCAACCCGGATAAGACGGAGTGGCTGTGGGTTTTGCCTCCCAAGGACAATCCCATCTGTCTGTCCATTACCCTGGGGGGGGATTACTGACCCCCTCAGAGAGGGTCCACAACTTGGGCGTCCTCCTCGATCCACAGCTCACATTAGAAAACCATCTCTCAGCTGTGGCGAGGGGGGCGTTTGCCCAGGTTCGCCTGGTGCACCAGTTGCGGCCCTATCTGGACCGGGACTCATTGCTCACAGTCACTCATGCCCTCATCACCTCGAGGTTCGACTACTGTAATGCTCTCTACATGGGGCTACCTTTGAAAAGTGTTCAGAAACTTCAGATCGTGCAGAATGCAGCTGCGAGAGCAATCATGGGCTTACCTAGGTATGCCCATGTTTCACCATCACTCCGCAGTCTGCATTGGCTGCCGATCAATTTCCGGTCACAATTCAAAGTGTTGGTTATGACCTTTAAAGCCCTTCATGGCATCGGACCAGAATATCTCCGAGACCGCCTCCTGCCGCACGAATCCCAGCGACCGATTAGGCCTTCTCCGGGTCCCGTCAACTAAACAATGTCGGTTGGCGGGCCCCAGGGGAAGAGCCTTCTCTGTGGCAGCACCGGCTCTCTGGAACTAACTCCCCCCAGAGATTAGAACTGCCCCTACTCTTCCTGCCTTCCGTAAACTCCTTAAAACCCACCTTTGCCGTCAGGCATGGGGAAATTGAAACATCTCCCCCTGGGCATGTTTAATTTATACATGGTATGCTTGTGTGTGTCTGTTAGTATATGGGGTTTTTTAAATCTTTAAATATTTTAATTAATTGGATTATTTATGATTTGTTTCACTTGTTGTGAGCCACCCCGAGTCTTCGGAGAGGGGCGGCATACAAATCCAAATAATAAATAAATAAATAAATAATCTTGAAACTCTCTTTTTTGGGGTCTCTCTTTAATCTTGAAACAAAGCTCAATGTTTTGTTCTTAAGGTGATTGTCCTCCATTAGTCAGAATGACATGCTGTGAACTGCATTCTTATCAGCATTCTTTCATTCATTCATTCATTCATTCATTCATTCATTCATTCAATCAATCAATCAATCAATCAATCAACCAATCAAATCTGGAAGAGAAACCTTGGAGGTCTTCTTGTCCAACCAATACCAGTGATGGTGAACCTTTTTTTCCCTCCGGTGCCGAAAGCACACGCGCGTGTGTACTATTTCACATGCATGGACACCCATAATTCAATACCCCCATGCATCCCATCCTCCTGGACATGCGTATGTGATCCTCCCATGCTACCCTGCCCCATAGGCATGCATGGCCCCCCCTATTTTCAGTGGGCCTCATGGGCCTATTTCATACCCTCCCCAGCAGGGGCGGATTCCTATTATCGTGGCTACTGGTGCGCTGCGCATGCAGCTTTGGTTAGCTTGTGTGTGTGTGCATATCCCAGCATGTTTTGGCTTGCTTGTTCATGCACACACGCACAAGATTTTAGTGATTTTTTTGCGTGCACAGAAGCAAAAACATGCTGGGATGCGTGTGGATGCTAGCTAACCAAAGCTGCACGCACAGCGCCCTGGTAGCTGCAGGAATAGGAAATTCCCAGTTCCTGCAACTATTTATAACAGAATAACAGAGCTGGAAGGGACTTTGGAGGTCTTCTAATCCAACTCCCTGTTCAGGCAGGAAACCAACCCCACTTCAGACAGCATCAAACAACATCACTAAGAAGGCTTCAAGAGTTGTTAACCTGATCCTACGTAGCTTCTGCTCTGGAAATCTCACACTACTTACCAGAGCTTACAAAACTTTCGCCAGACCCATCCTCGAATACAGCTCATCTGTTTGGAACCCATATCGCATCTCAGACTTTAACACCCTTGAAAATGTCCAGAGATACTTCACCAGAAGAGCCCTTCACTCCTCCACTCGAAACAGAATACCCTACGAGACTAGACTTTTAATCCTGGGCCTAGAAAGCCTAGAACTATGACGCCTTAAACATGATCTAAGTATTGCCCACAAGATCGTATGCTGCAATGTCCTGCCTGTCAAACACTACTTCAGCTTCAACCACAACAACATTAGAGTACTCAACAGATTCAAGCTTAATATTAACCTCTCCAAAGTTGACTGTAAAAAATATGACTTTAGTAATCGGGTTGTCAAATCGTGGAACTCCTTACCAGATTCTGTAGTATCATCCCCTAACCCCCAACACTTTACCCTTAGACTATCCACGATTGACCTCTCCAGATTCCTAAGAGGTCAGTAAGGGGCGTCCATAAGCGCACTAGAGTGCCTTCCATCCCCTGTCCTATAGTCCCTCCTATATCTTGTATTTCTTCTCTACTATATTCCTCTATAACCTTCATTGTGTATTATTATGTATTGGACAAAAATAAATAAATAAAATTTTTAAAAATGGTTAGCCAACATCTTCTTGAAAACTTCCAGGGTTGGAGCATTCACAACTTCTGGAGGCAAGTTGTTCCACTGATGGATTGTTTTAACTATCACGAATGTTTTCCTTAGTTCTAAGTTGCTTCTCTCCTTATTTAGTTTCTACCCATTGCTTCTTGTTCTACCCTCAGGTGCTTTGGAGAATAACTGACTCCTTCTTCTTTGTGGCAACCCCTGAGATATTGGAACACTGCTATCATGTCTCCCCTGGTCCTTCTTTCCACTGAACCAGCCCCTTAACTATCTTTGTTGCTTCTCTGCACTTTTTCAAGAATCTCAACATCTTTTTGCATATCACAGTGACCAAAATTGGATGCGGAATTTTAATCGTGGTCTTTCTAGAGCAGTGTGTGTAGCGTACTAGTAGTACTTACGTGATCATATCCCTTTGTTGATGCAGCCTAGGACTGCATGGACTTTTTTTGGCCAGCTGCAGCCCACTGCTGGCTCCTATTGAAGTGGTGATCCACCAGGACTCCTGTGATCAGCTACAGTTACTGTAATCAAAGCAAAATGCTTTATACTGAAGGGAACTTTTGATTCACTTGGTTCAGAACGGTTTATTCCTCTTGATAACAACTTCAAGCAGGAGTTTTCCCAGCCCATCTGTGGAGTTTCTTCTTTATTTTTTTATCATGTTTTTTTTTAATCCCACTTTTATGTTTAGCTAACTCAAGGCAGCCTACGTACCTAATGCTTCCATCTCCTATTTCTGCTACATCAACCGCTTTATGAAGTGCGGTAAGCTGAAAGAGAGTGACTAGGCCAAAGTTACTCAAGTAGTTGTCTAGAATTGATGCTTATCTAGTTTCTAAGCCATCGTTTTAGCTACTACACCAAACTGGTTTCTGGAATTGTCAGGAATGGATTCTGAAGTATGAACATTTGCCATAAACTAGACTCACTGAAGAAAGCAGCATGTTAGCACAAGGGCAGGAGAAGGTGGGAAGACTCACAAAGTCTCCATTTAGGGGTAGGGGGAGTCAACATTGCCTCTAACATCAAGTTCCCTCTTCCTGCTTCTCATCTTTGGATAATTGGATCATCTTCTCATGGCTGTTTTTATGGTTCAACTTCATTTTCCTATAGAGTTGCTGGCTTTTCAGACAGAGTTCCCAAGAACTGGGCTTTGCAACTTTGCTAACTACAAGTAGTTAAATAGCTCGCACATTTGCTTGAGTAAACGACAGAGATAAAGAGGGGCTTTTAATAGTTTGGAAAAGAAAAAGAATCAAAACCAAGCCTAGCTTGCTTCTAATTGTTGGCACCTCCAACAAGGTATAATTGTTTGGGCTACTAAGTCTGATTTTATATCATAGCCCTGTTGTTTTTATCAGTTGCACATTCATTCATTTATTCATTCATTCATTTTATTCATTCATTCATTTCATTCATTTCATTCATTTATTCATTTCATTCATTCGTTCATTTATTTATTTATTCATTCATTCATTCATTTTATTCATTCATTCATTTATTCATGTCATTCGTTCGTTCGTTCATTCATTCATTCATTTGATTTTTATGCCACCCTTCTCCTTAGACTCAGGGCGGCTTACAACATGTTAGCAATAGCACTTTTTAACAGAGCCAGCCTATTGCCCCCACAATCCGGGTCCTCATTTGACCCACCTCGGAAGGATGGAAGGATGGGTCAACCTTGAGCCGGTGATGAGAATTGAACCATTAACCTACAGATCTACAGTCAGCTTTCAGTGGCCGGCAGTACAGCACTCTACCTGCTGCACCAGGGGAGGGCAGTACAGAGGGTGGCGCATGCACCCTTTTTGCCATCACTGCCCTTTGCCATTTCAATGAGGGAGCACCCACAATTTCCAAGCAAACCCATTGCACGGATTGATTGTTCTCACTGTCAGGAAGTTTCTCCTTACTTGTGAGTTGGTTCCCTACTAGATTAATTTCCACCCGCTGCTTCCTGTTCCGCCTTTAGTAGAATTCCACTCTTGTAACAGCACTGGTTCCAATAGGATAAACAGCCTTAAAACCTGGCCACTTTTAAGACTTATGGACTTCAACTTCCCATGAAGTTCCGCGAGTCTTAAAATGGCCAAGTTTGGAAGCCCCTGTAATAGGAGAGAATAAACACAATTTGAGTATTGCCCACAAGATCATATGCTGCAACGTCCTACTAGTCAATGACTACTTCAGCTCCAACCGCAACAACACAAGAGCACGCAACAGATTCAAACTTAATACGAACCGCTCCAAACTTGATTGTAAAAAATATGATTTCAACAATCGAGTTATCGAAGCGTGGAACTCATTACCAGACTCAATTGTGTCAACCCCTAACCCCCAACATTTCTCCCTTAGACTCTCCATGATTGACCTCTCCACGATTGACCTCTCCACGATTGACCTCTTCCTAAGAGGCCAGTAAGGGGCGTACATAAGTGCACTGGTGTGCCTTTCGTCCCCTGTCCAATTGTCTTTCCTTTCTCTCACCTATCATATATATTTTCTTTCTTTCATATATCCTCTCCTCTAAGTTCACTTTCACCCTCATATATATTATCACATGTCTATTTTTCTTCCTATGTATTTATGTATTGGACAAATGAATGAATAAATAAAAAAATAAAAATAAAATAAAATAAATATTTACAGTCCTCAAACTTGGCCACTTTTAAGGCTTATGGACTTCAACTCCCAGAATTCCCATGAAGTTCCGCGAGTCTTAAAGTGGCCAAGTTTGGAAGCCCCTGTAACAGGAGAGAATATTTACCTGGATGTTTTCCAGGAACGACAGTATTGCACCACACACCACACTTTTTGTCACCTCCAGATCGGGGCTCTGAAGTGGCTCCTAATTCCCTGATATATATTTTTTTTCTCCTTCCCTGGCTTCATTTTTCATGCTATCGTCACTTCTCGGCGAGAGTGTCTACTGAAGGGTTCCAGGACTCCAAAGGGGTTTCAGATTATCTTTGCTTCCCCCCCCCTCCCGGGCAGGGGGGGGGATGCCTTTTGTTCAGCAGCAGCTCTGCCTCCTCCCCGTTGGTGTCTTGGCACTCTCCGATCAATCCATGAGCCACAATGACTTTTCTTTAAAAAATAAAATGAAATGATAAATGCCACATTTCTCCTCCATCTGGAGTTCAGCTCAAATAACACTCCCGGGATGAAAATGCCATGGAGATACGCAAGACAGTGTTCACAGATAGAAAAGCAGTGCAAGGAAGGGTGAAGCGGGGGTTTTTCTTTTAAGGCTGTGTGCTACCTAACATTTTCCCCCTCCCATCCCTGCCCCCCCCCGAACTTCCAGAGCAGAAGGAATGGCTTTTAAGTGAAACGGCGGCATAGTAAGAAGCTCAAATTTCTATCCAGGGGGTTTGCAGAAACATCAGGAGGCAGAGGAAGAAATTATTAAACCACCTACAGAAGGATCAATATATGTAGGATTAGATCATTATTTGCTTCAGAGAAAGAGCCCGTAACATTATCTGGTCTTTCAAGCTCCAGTTGCTTGAGAGTTTGGGTTTTTTCTCTCTCTCTCTCTTAGATTTCCCCATTTTCCCTGGACTATATAAATAATTCCATAACAATGTCCTTCCTTCCTTCCTTCCTTCCTTCCTTCCTTCCTTCCTTCCTTCCTTTCTTCCTTCCCTCTCTCCCTCCCTCCCTCCCTCCTCCCTCCCTCCCTTCCTTCCCTCCTTCCTTCCTTCCCTCCTTCCTTCCTTCTTTCCCTCCCTCCCTTCCTCTCTTCCTTCCTTCTTTGCCTCCTCCCTCCCTCCTATTTTTCTTTCTTCTTTCCTCCCTCCCTCCCACTCTCCTTCCCTCCTTCCTTGCCTCCTATTGACTTCTTTCTTTCCTCCCTCCCTCCCTTCTATTAACTTCCTCCCTCCCTCCTTCCCTTCCTTCCTTCCTCTTTCCCCCCTCCCCTTTCTTTCTTATTTCCTTCCATTCTCCTCCCTCCCTCCCTCTCCTTTTCTTCCTTTCTCTGCTCCTCTACCTTCCCTCTCCCATCCGCTTCCTTCCTCTTCTTCCTCCTCCTCTCCTTCCTTTCTCCCTCCCCTTACTTCCTTAATTCCCCCTCCTCCTTCCTCCCTTCTCCTCTCCCTGTCCTTCCTTCCTTTCTTTCTTTGCTCCTTTACCTTCCTTCCTTTCTTCCTACCTACATACCTACCCACCTACCTACCTACCTACCTGCCTACCTTCCTAACTTGTGGGCATCCCATCCCTGGAGCTTTCAAGAAGAGGCTGGCACCCACTGGTCCAGAATCTTAAGAGTCAGCTGCTCTGAGCAGAAGTTGGACTAGAACACCCCCAAGGTCCCTTTCATTATTGGGTTACTGATCGGGTAGAATATTTAAAGCATGGATGACACAGCTATAAAATAACCAACTGGAATGAAGTTCCAACCATTATTTCCATGCTTGGTGTGTTCCCATTGTCTCTCTTTATGGAGCCAGTGATTTCCAACAGAGAAGGGGTGGGGGAAGGGATTGAAGACATTATACAAGAGCAGAAATGAAAAGAGGAAGTGGGATAGCAATCGCATTTAGACTTATATACCACTTCCTAGTGCTTTTACAGGATTTACAGGGTCAGCCTCTTGCCCCCAACAATCTGGGTCCTCATTTTAACCACCTCGGAAGGACAGAAGGCTGAGTCGACCTTGAATATTGGATGGAATATATAAAAGCAAGGAGACAAGGTTTTTCAGTATTTTTGTTTCAATTACCAATTACACAAAGCCCCCCTCCCACTTCTATTACCACCACTTCTCCTAAAAGATAAAGAAAACCTTATGATTTCCTTCCTCTCAAACAATTTTTGACTTTGAAGGTAATCTGTCATCTACAACCCCTTTGGGGTAAGTATTTCACACATGCTCGGTCGGCTATTATTCAACTTGAATTAACAATTAATTCAAGTTTAATGTTGAGTATTAAGACCTTCCCCGCCTCCTTTCATTCAAAACAACAGCCACTAGAGAATGTAAAATGATTATTCTCTGATTTATTCTATTTTGCCCAAGCTTTTTTTATTTTTTATTTTTTATTTATTCATTTGTCCAATACACAATACATATGGAAGAGAATAGACATGAAGTAATATATGTAAAGATAATATGTAAAAATAGAGGAGAAGATATATGAAAGGAAGAAAATATATATGATATATGAGATAAAGGAAAGACAATTGGACAGGGGACGAAAGGCAGGCTAGTGCACTTATATACGCCCCTTATTGACCTCTTAGGAACCTGGAGAGGTCAATCGTGGATAGTCTAAGGGAGAAATGTTGGGGGTTAGGGGTTGACACTATTGAGTCCGGTAATGAGTGCCACGCTTCGACAACTCGATTGTTAAAGTCATATTTTTTACAGTCAAGTTTGGAGCAGTTAATATTAAGTTTGAATCTGTTGTGTGCTCTTGTGTTGTTGCGGTTGAAGCTGAAGTAGTCATTGACCGGCTCAAAAGTATTGGAATACTTGTGAAGGTTGCGTTTTTGGTAGCAATGTGTTGAATGCAGTGAATGCAGTGATTTGTCCTTGTTTGTAACAATCAGTGCCGGTGCATTGTCACTGGATTGACTATAGATTTGTCTTCATTCTTATTTATTTATCTGTCTTGGCTTGATATATTGAAAATACACCGTTTCTCGCTCATTGCGGCATATGAGGAAGGGGTTAAATTTTGGTCAATGGCAGAAGGCTGAAACCTTTTCAAAGACTCAGAAGTAAACATACAATTACAATTATTTCAGGATGGCAAAGGCAGTATTTTTAATTGTAGTACTGCTGGTTACCATAGTGGATATATGGCACTTTTAGTAATTTACCCTTAGAGTCACTATTGCAGCATGCCTGCATTTCAGGGGAGAATCATTATTTTTATTAAGCCAATTTTCTCAGTAGCTTCTGGTGTTTTAAACCCACTTCAGTGAAGCTGTATATTACGAGGGGCCTTAAAGGTACATGGTCAAGAGCTGATAATGTCCTGTCTCCCCAGAAAGGAAAGGGACCAATTTAGAGGAAGATGGGTAGGAGCTGATGGGGTGGAGGTTGGTTCCATTTGGTCCCAGATAATGATGATGGGGGGGTTCGTGATGGTGATGATGACAACATACCCCCTCCTCCTCCTTTTTCCTCTTCCCCTCTTGCTCTTCCCCTTCTGCACCTTCATCTTCTTTCTCCTCCTCCTTCTCTTCCTCTCCCTCTCCCCACTCCTCCAATTTCCTCTCTCCTCCTTTTTCCTTTCCCTCTCTTTCCCTTTTTTTTGTTCTAGCTCTCTTTTTTATTTTCCTCTTCCTCCTCCCTCTTCTTCTTCCCATACCCCCCTCCTCTTCCTCTTCCTCTTCCTCTTCTTCTTCTTCTTTTTTCCTCCTCCTTTTCTCCCTCTTCCTCTCCCCCCACCTCCTCCAATTCTCCTCTCTCTCTCTCTTTCTCTCTCCTTCTCCTCCCACCCCTCTACCTCCCTCTTTTTTTTTTTTTGGTTCTATCTCCCTTCTTGTTTTCCTCCACCTCCCCCAGGCAATGCCATGCTTTAAATCATTAGAAAGTTCACACAGCCAACGTGGAATCTATCTCTCATGCTAGCCAGAATTCAGGGGACCGTGTTACTATTTTATTCCTTGCACTGAGAAATTTCCTCAGCGCCACCAAACTGCAGATAAAGCACAAAGTAAGAAAGTCACGGCTGATTATCGCTGCCTAAATCAAATGTATCGCTCTTCTCTCTCCCCCCCCTCTCTCTCCCTCTCTTTCTTCTAGGCAACTTTTAAAGGTTGGATGTCGATTATGTATGCAGCGGTAGATTCACGAGAGGTGAGGTCCTTTTGCCAAACACTACCCCACTGGCTTTGCTCTGTACGACTTATTTTTTCAGGAATTAGCTGTCTTGACATTTACCAGGTATATAGAACAGCGGGAATGTTCATAGAAAAGTAGGGACAAATGGCAGGCTTAGTCTTCCAGTGACTTGTGCATTTCCCTTCCTTTACACCAGTGCTTCACAACCTTGGCAACTTGGAGATATCTGGACTTCAACTCCCAGAATTCCCCAGCCAGCATTTGCTGGCTGGGGAATTCTGGGAGTTGAAGTCCAAATATCTTCACGTTGCCAAGGTTGGGAAACACTGCTTTACACAACTGTTTCATGACACGGATTCAGGGCACAGTGTGTATAATGACACGGTGCGTATAGTGACACTGGGCAAGCTCAGGCACCACGACAGCATATTTGCATGCCAGCAAAAACACAGGCCTGTCAGACCAGCTGGCTTATTTTCAGCTAGTAAGCACCAACTTCCAACCAACCACAGACTAACTGCAGTCTGTTCACTACAGGCAATTTTTGCCAGCAAGAAATAATTAAAACATTTTTTAAAATGTCATTTTTACTTCTTTTTTTAAAAAAAACACACACAAAGAAATCTGGGAATCCATCTACAGGTAGTCTTCAATATACAGTGTTCCCTCGATTTTCGCGGGAGGATGCGTTCCAAGACTGCCCGCGAAAGTCGAATTTCCGCGAAGTAGAGATGCGGAAGTAAATACACCATTTTTGGCTATGGACAGTATCACAAGCCATCCCTTAACACTTTAAACCCCTAAATTATCATTTCCCAATCCCTTAACAACCATTTACTCACCATTATTACTGGTATTCACCATTGAGTAAGACACTTAGTGATCCTGATATTTATAAACATAATTATTTATTAACAATATTTTTTTTTGTTATTTATTTGCAAAAATTATTAGTTTGGCGATGACATATGATGTCATTGGATGGGATAAACTGTGGTATAGGGGGAAAAAGCCGCAAAGTAATTTTTAATTAATATTTTATGAAAAACCATGGTATAGGCTATTCGCAAAGTTCGAACCCGCGAAAATCGAGGGAACACTGTACAACCGTTTGCTTAGAAACCATTCAAAGCTACAGTAGCACTGAAAACAGTGGTTTATAACTGGTTTTCATATTTGCAACCACAAAAACCTAGTCAACTAACGCTCAACACTGAACTGGCATTAGATAAGGATGAACGGAATTCAAGGAGAGCTGGATTTGGACCGCTGGTGGCAATGTAAGGCCTCCAGGCTGATTCCTCCCTTGACTCCGCCTTTTAGACTCTGCCTCTCCTTCCCCTCACATCCCATACTTAAACTTTTGAAAGATGTCATGTTGAGGAAGGAGGGCAGACCTTCCAGAGTTTTCTGCAGCATGGTGGACTTGGGAAGCCAAACAGTGAAGTTCATCCTTGGCTATGTGGCACTCTCATAGAAGCGACTGCTTTTATAGTGCGACCGCAACGAATTGTGGGGATGTTGAAAATGTCGGCCATTTTGGAATTTTGCACATGGCTACACAGATGGTCGAGTGCTGCGGAATATTCTGAAGGTGTTCACAAGGTAAGTGTCCGATGGGGGATGGGCAGTGAGGAGGAGGCCCAAGCCTTATGGGGACCCAGTGTAAGGAAGAGATTGTGGAGTTCCTGTAGGAGGAAGGGAAAGGCCAGGGACTCAAGAGGAGGGAAGGGGCTTATGGGGTATCTTGGGATTCGGGAGACCTGGAGTAAGCATGGTGGGGTCTGCACTAAACCTCCCAGAGCCTCACCATCCCTGACACACTCATTGCTCCACTTAACAACCATCACGTTTCCATAATGGCCACACCACTTGCAACTCCAGTACAGTCATACATTGTGGATTATCTCTGTAAAATAATCTCATAGAGATTGTGCTCACTATTTCTTCTTGTCTGACTCCTTCCTGAAGGTGTGACCAAAGGCTTGTTGTCTTTTTTTTCCTAACAATGCACTACAATCTCAGATTGATGGGCTTCCCAGTTGAGCTAAAGTTAAGTCAGCTACTGGTTTGGAAAGATGATATTTATCATCTAACCCGGGAGTCCCCAATCTTGGCAACTTTCAGACCTGAAGACTTCAACTCCCAGAATTATTATTATTATTATTATTAATAATAATAATAATAATAATAATAATAATAATAATAGTAGTAGTAGTAGTAGTAGTAGTTGTTGTTGTTGTTATTATTATTATTATTATTAATTAGATTTGTATGCCGCCCCTCTCTGAAGACTCGGGGCAGCTAATTCCTCATGCTGGCTAGGGAATTTTGGGAGTTGAAGTCTGCAAGTCTTAAAGTCACCATATTTCAAGACCTCTGATCTAACCCTAACTGGGTTTAGAGGAAAGATGGCTCAGTTTAGAAGCAGTAATGATGGCGTTTGAGATCCTGATAGACCTTCATTCTTTTCTTCTCTTATTTCCCATTCTCCTTCGCAGAGAGAAGAACAGCCTGTTTGGGAATATAACTTGTACATGTACCTCTACTTCGTGATCTTTATCATCTTTGGTTCTTTCTTCACTTTGAATCTCTTTATCGGTGTCATCATCGACAATTTCAATCAACAAAAAAAGAAGATAAGTAGTTGTCTTTAAATCTTATTCAACAGCTTCGTATAAGATTCTGTCATTTTTTTCTCTCTTTTCAAACAGCGCATTACTATACTGTACTGACTTTGCTAAATTTTTATATCAGAGAGTAGTAAAAATAAACATGTCTATTTTTACGTGAAAGGACCGCCCTTTGCTTGCAGCGCCGCTGCGGTGTCCTTTCATGTAAAAATAACAATGTTTATTTTTACGTGAAGACCTCCCTTTGAAGGAGCTGGGGAATCTCCCCCCCCCCCCCCGACGAGATTCCGGTGATGTCAAAGCTCCGAATGCCAAACGCGACCCCGAACTTTGCCCGAAGTTTCAAAAAATTTCGGGTTCGTGTTCGGCATACCGAACACCGCAAAATTCAGTACGGACCCGAATTGTGCGGGTTCGGTTTGCCCATCACTAATGATCACCAAATGTCACACTTGAAAAAGGAGACACTTCCTTTCGTCTTCCATCAAAATCAAATTAAAAATATCCCTGGTAAAAATCCACAATCTTTGTTTGCAATCAAATTTACTTATTTGTTAGATTCCTATTTTAGTTTTCACTGATGAACTCCCATCGCTCCTACTATTTTCCACACAACTTATGGTATTTTCAAAACAGGTTGGGTTTACAGTGGGACTGCCTCTAAGTATCCCAAGAAGTTTATTTTATTAGTCAATGTATTAATTAAGTGAGTGGTGCAGTGGCCTGGAGATGAAGATGCCCACTCCCTTTCAGGAAGTTAAAATTCAATTCTACGCAGCAGCAGATGTTTCTCTCTTAGAGCACAAAGCAGCAGTATCTGCTGTGAACTGTGCCTAGGTGTCAGGAAAGGCATCCTGTCAGTAAAGGCTCAGCTCCATTCAGTTGCCCTGATTCTATTCCAATAAAAAAGATTACAGGGTCATAAAAGGGGGAAAAATAATTAAAGCTATTTTCATGGTTGCCTATTTGCCACGAGAGTTTCTATAGTTTGGGGAGACCAGAATTTAGGTCTTCTTTTTATTATTATTATTATTTATTGGATTTGTATGCCGCCCCGCTCCTTAATTTTATTTTAATCCTTATTAAAATGCAATGAGTTAGAACAGTGTTATTATTTTTTGTTACGCACCCCCCTTAGAAAGAAGCAAACATTTCCCGGCCCCCCTCAAACTCTCCACCAGGATGATTGTTTGCAATATTCAGCACATTTTCGCTGAAAAAACTCAAGAGGCTTATCAGCATGATTGGGGTGTAATGTGTTTAAGTGATGCCTTAATTTATTTGGCTTCATGCTGTCCACTGCCAACATTTTTAAACACAGTAAACATACCGTTCTTTCCTCGACTCCCACCGTAGTCACAGTGAAGCAAAGCGCTACATACGCTTCATCCTATTTCTTCGTCTGAGCTTTCAGGAGACTTACATTTGTCTCATTATCTCCTTCTCTCTCCTCCTTTTTTTGTTTTCATCTCTGTTAAATATTTTTCCATGGTGTCTTTTAAGGGTTTACTATATGCACTTCATATCTCCTGCTCTGTGCTGTGTGCTATTGTTTGATGCAAAAAACCTCTACTCCCTGCGGTAAAAAAAGCACGTTCCCTGGAGTCACGCCCCCCCTCCGGCATTACAGGCCCCCCCAGTGGGGCCCGTTCCACTATTTGCGAAACATGTAACTAGGAGTACATGAATGATGATAAAAAGTAACATATCCAAATATCTATGGGTGTTTTATCCCCTTGTTTATTTTTCAAACCAAAATAACATTAATGGTTTCTCCCTATACCTAGGTGGACAAGACATCTTCATGACTGAGGAACAGAAAAAATACTATAATGCCATGAAAAAATTGGGATCCAAGAAACCTCAGAAGCCTATCCCCCGTCCGCTGGTAAGTCTTCCCAAGCTAGGGCTGCAAGCTCCAGACTGCAAATATCCAACTGGTCATTAGGTGGCAGCAAAGTGTATTTTTAAAAAACCCCATCTCTTCAATGCAAATATAAACTTGGCCATCCAAGTTTGTGGTCCAGCGCTACTTTTCAGTTACTTGATGTATTCTTTCCTTTCTATCAATGACACCAACCTTTCAAATCTTCAATGGTATGTATTGTATGTGGGTTTGTGTTTATTTTTTAGATTTATTTATTGATTGATTTTTCTTTATTTATCAATATATGCAAGTGCAATGAGCAGTATTTATCAATATGCTGCTCGTTGCACCTGCGTATCTTTTTTTAAAAAAAATTATCCCGATTTCATTATTTTTATGAATTCAAATCTATATATATAAAAGCCAAAATCACATACGCGTTAATCACAAAATCTCCAGAACCGTAAAACCTGCAAACTTGAAATTTGCCACATATGTTCCTCTTGGTTTCTAAGTGCTCACTAAGAAAGAATTTTTCAAAATGACTATTGGAGCATGAGTACAGTAGTCCCTCGCCTATCGCTGGTGTTACGTTCCAGACCTGGCCGCGATAGGTGAAATCCGCGATGGGGAATTTATCGACTGATAGTACTTATTTAAGTATTTATATTGTAATTGTTTGGTAAGTTTTCATTGTTTTAAGTGTTTATAAACCCTTCCCACACAGTATTTATTTTAGATACAGTATTTAAATACAGTATTTACAATTTTAGATATATATATATATTTTTAAAACCTGCCGATCGAGTTCGGCGGGCTGTTTAAATCTGCCGATCGGCTTCCTCAGAAACCCGCGATGAAGTGAAGCCGCAGTAGGTGAAGCGCGGTATAGCGAGGGACTACTGTATTTCTTATATTCTTATTATTAACAAGCTCTGATGCTAAGGAGTTCTACTCCCTCTCCCAAACTGAAAAGAAATATGATCCAAATGAGCAGTTGAGCTAAGCCTTGCCCAGGTTCCTTCCTGTCTTCTTCTTGCTCACACAGCAAATACTGTTTGAGTTTTCAAATACCTCTCAACTCTCTCACACATTTACAGGATGCTAGCCAGAGGAATACCAGTGGATGCTGGTAGGCAGAGACAGATTTTTTCCCTTTATTTTCCTCCTCACCAGTTAAACAGAAAAGAGGCAAAAAAAATGCAGGAAAAGAGTTACAGAAGTGATTAGGAAAACACAAGTAAGGGAAGCCGCCTGTTTTTCCCATGGCCAGTTCTATGTGGCATGCTCCAGAGTCAGTTCACCCGACAGCCTGGCCATCCTCCAGCCAGAGAGCAAAACCAGGGATGCTGTTTACTGGGAGGTCCTGAGTAATTCATCTGAGGGACGAATTGGAAGTCTACGCTATGCAAATAATGTCATAACAAAAACTTAGCTTACCATCTTTAATGAAATAATACAGTCCCTTTTTAACTACTCATTAGTTTTCAAGCCTTGTCAATTTATCAAGCCCCATCATGTAGTTTTGTAGCAAAGCATGGGTATTTAGCTAGCAATTAGTCTCCCTTCCTTTTCATTATCAGCAAAAACATGTTACACATATATATATACATATACGTATACACACACACATATTTACATATACAGTATATCTATATAAATATCTATCTAATCTGTCTGTCTATCTATCTATCCACACTTACATACACATATATACTTATATACATATATACATATACACATACACACAAGCACATGTGCGCGTGCACACATACGCACACACATATACACACATCTGAGCTTACAAGACAGAGCCCCAGGGTTCAAATCCCTGTAAGGGTGTGGCTATCTGATGAAAGCAAATAAGCCTGAAATAGATCTAGAGTAGTTTCCCTTCCCTTTCATTATCAACAAAATATGTTATGCACAGATATATATACATCACACACACACGCACACACACTTTTCTGTTGAATCACCCTGGTTGATATATATATTTAAACTTACAAAGAACTGATAAAGAAATAAAGGGAGACTAGTATAGGTCTAATTCAAGCTATTTAGCTCTGATCAGCTAGCCATACACTTCTAAGATTCGAATACACGCACACACACACACACACACACACACAAACACACACTTAATAGTAGCTAAGGGACATATATTGCAATGGTCTTCAACTGTTGTTAAATTATACTGTCCATTAATCTGCTTCTTCACGGCTATGGCCATCAAGAATTGACCTAGCTTTTGGTATCACAGTCCAACCTACTTTTACGATATTTACGATGTGCAAAATATTCCTGTACACTCAACCATGAAAGAGTTCAGTCAGCATAATTTTAATTTCAACTCTACCACAGGGGAGAATTCTCCAATGGCAACTTTAAGGCCTGTGGACTTCAACTCCCAGAATTCCCCAGCCTGCACGGGGTTGAAGTCTTAAAGTTGCCAGGCTTGGAGAAACCTTGCCATGATAAGTGTGAGTTAACTTCTATAACATACTAATATCTCCTTCCCGCCTCCAGAACAAGTATCAAGGTTTCATCTTTGACCTTGTCTTGAACCAAGCCTTTGATGTTTGCATCATGCTTCTGATATGCCTAAACATGGTGACTATGATGGTGGAGACCGACGACCAGAGTCCAGAAAAAGTGATCATCCTCTACAGAATCAATATGGTCTTCGTTGCGATCTTCACTGCAGAGTGTATCTTCAAAATGACAGCCCTGAGGCATTACTATTTCACCAATGGATGGAACATATTTGATTTTGTAGTTGTGATTCTGTCAATTGTCGGTAGGTCAACCCATACAAATCCGTCTGGTTTCACGTGCGTGTTCAGTCTGTCTCATTTTCCCGGTTTGCAAAATAACTTCAACGATGGCAATAACATTAATATTATTAATAATAATGTGCACATGAAGGTTACATGAATTTTCATTTACATCTGTGTGAATGAAATATGAAATAATTCATATGCATTTTACACTTTCTGGCAACAATCTTCTCAAAAACATGCCATTAATGAATGCATTTTGTATTCAGTTTACTCTGGTATACATCTTTGTATATATTTTAGCTGAAAGGTTGCAGGAAAAAAATTCAGGGAAGAGCCAGAAGTAAGGAATTGTTTCCCATTTTCTTCATCAAATTGAGGATACAATGATACCTTGTCTTACAAACTTAATTGGTTCCAGGACGAGGTTCTTAAGGTGAAAAGTTTGTAAGACGAAACAATGTTTCCCATAGGAATCAATGGAAAAGCGATTAATGCGTGCAAGCCCAAAATTCACCCCTTTTGCCAGCCGAAGCACCCGTTTCTGCGCTGCTGGGATTCTCCTGAGGCTCCCCTCCATGGGAAACCCCACCTCCAGATTTCTGTGTTTTTGCGATGCTGCAGGGGAATCCCAGCAGGGGAATCCCAGCATCATACAAATGAGCGCTTCGCTGGCAACAGAAGTCCAGAGGTGGGGTTTCCCAGCGAAGGGAGCATCAGTGAAATCACAGCATTGCAAAAACACCAAAGTCCTTGAAACCCCACCTCTGGACCTCTGTGTTTTTGCGATGCTGTGATTTTACTGAGGCTCCCCTCGTTGGGAAACCCCACCTCCAGACTTCCATTGCCAGTGAAGCGCCCATTTTTGCGCTGCTGGGATTCCCCTGCAGCATCACAAAAACACGAAAGTCCGGAGGTGGGGTTTCCCATGGAGGGAAGCCTCAGGAGAATCCCAGCAGCGCAAAAATGGGTGCTTCGCTGGCAACGGAAGTCCGGAGGTGGGGCATCCCAGTGGCGGCGATGGGTTTGTAAGGTGAGAATAGTTTGTAAGCAGAGGCAAAGAAATCTTAAACCCAGGGTTTGTATCTTGAAAAGTTTGTATGACGAGGTATCACTGTATTTGAATTCTATTGGTTCATATTAAAATGCCCCTCTGTCTTTAGACCAAACCCAACAAGTATAGATGTTAATAGTATTTCTAGTTATATTGATGTGAGACTCTAGACCAAGAGTAGCAAATCTTAGCAACTTTAAAACACATGGACTTTAGTTCCCAGTAGTCTTAGGGATGATGTGATAGCAGTGTTCCAATATCTAAGGACTGTCACAAATAAGGGGGTGGATTATTTTGCAGTTCTTTCATTTTCATATGTCTTTACAATAAAGGGCTAGGGCTAGCATTAGCCTATACCACTGATGGCGAACCTTTTGTTCCTTGGGTGCCAAAAGAGCGTGGCCGTACAATATCGCACATGCGTGAGTGCCCACACACATAATTCAATGCCTGGGGAGGGTGAAAACAGCCTCCCCCGCCCACCGGAGGCCGGAAACACCCTGTTTCCCAACTTCTGGTGGGCCCAGTAGACTCGTGTTTTGGCCTCCCCAGACTCCAAAGGCTTCTCTGGAGCCAGGGGAGGGTAAAAATGCCTCCTCCATCCCCCCCCGGAGGCTCTCTGGAACCCCTGAACGCCCTCCCAGAGCCACTCTGTGAGCCAAAAATCAGCTGGCAGGCACACACATACATGTTGGAGCTGAGCTATAACAACAGCTTGCGTGCCAGCAGATATGGTGCCGTGTGCCACTTGTGGCACCCGTGCCATAGGTTCGCCACCACTGACCTATACCAAACCCTAGTTCTAGTTCAGTAGTAGGTTTCTCATGGTTCGGACCCATTCTTAGAACTAGTAGCGCAGGCAGCAGGATGTTCTGCCCACCCACCCAGGATGCACGCGAACTGGGGGCAAAATATTTTATAACCCACCACTGCCCTAGCCACAACCCTAACCCTAGCCCAAACCCTAACCCTAACCCCTAGCCCTAGTCTTAACCCTAAATCTAGCCCTAGCCCTAGCCTTAACCCCTAACCCTAGCCCTAGCCCTTAGCCTTAACCCTAGCTCTTGCCCCAACTCTAATCCTAGACCTAACCCTAACTCTATCCCTAGACCTAACCCCAAGCCCTAACCCCTAGCTAGCCCTAGCATTAATCCTAACCCTAACCCTAACTTGAGCCTAAACCTTAAACATGAACCTAGCACTAACCCTAACCCTTTTTATGACTGTGTTCATATTTTGCCAAGTTCCTTGAAAGCCATTAATCATGATGGTTCTCTAGAACATGAGTGGGAGAAGACTCTGTGTCCTGCTTGTAGAGGCTTCTTGTTGACCACTGGTTCACAGAAGAAGCTGCACAAAACAGACTCATTACTCTCGGAGCAACCTGGTCTCTCTTACTCAGGTTTCCTAGGCAACACAGCCTAATGAGGAATAACCTTTGCACGCTAAGAATTATTTATTTTCTTATAATATTTGTATGATGTTTTAGTCTAAGCAACTACAACTGGCACAATAAAAGAACCGATAATTTTTTAATAGTATATGACACACATTATGGAAATGTTAAGAATGCAATGTCAGGAATTCTTCAACATATGAATGTAAAATAACCTGTCCATTGTGTCAGGATGGCCATTAAATGGGACACCTCTGCAAAATGAGGATCCAGATGGTTGGGGGGCATAGGCTGACTCTGTAAACTGCTTAGGCAGTGGTTCTCAACCTTTCTAATGCCACAAACCCTTAAATACAGTTCCTCATATTGTGGTGACCCCCAACTATAAGTCTAGCGCCAATTCTCCCAACAGAGCTTTAAGCTGATTGGCAAGAAACTCAAGGGACACCCCCACTGCAAACGCCTGATTGGCCAGATTGTAAAAATATGTCCCAAGCCACCAGAATAGTAGCTTTAGTTCCTAACACCATGGGAAATTTGTATTTTCCCAGGGTCATATAGGTGACTTCTGTGAAATGGTCATTTTACCCCCAAAGGGGTCACGACCTTCAGATTAAGATCAACTGCCTTAGAGAGAGCTGTAAAGCACTGGGAAGCGGTAAATGTCCAAGTGCTATAGCTATAAGTAGCTTTTTGGTGGCACAGGGGTTAGAGAGTAGTACTGCAAGCTGCTTCTGCTGAATGTAGTTCACCAGTTCAAATTTCACCAGGCTCAAGGTTGACTCAGCCTTCCATCCTTCCGAGGTGGGTAAAATGAGGACCCAGATTGTTGGGGGGGGGCAGCATGCTGAGTCTGTAAACCACTTAGAGAGGGCTATAAAGCACTGTGACGTGGTATATAAGTCTAAGTTCTATTGCTGTCCGCTGTAACTTAGAATGGCTATTAAGAGGCTGGTCATTAAACAAAGACTACCTGTAACTCTGAAAAAGAAAAGAAAGTAGAGGACTCAGTCTGTGGCAATCCCTGTTTGCATGATCAGCTGAGCTTTCTCAAGGATAGTTTATGGAAGAGTTTATTGTTCCGATTAGTTAGCTTGAGTACTTGTATGTCTCCTCAGCCATTGTTCTTCTAGTGCACTAACCAGACGTTTATTCTCTCCCTTCCTCTCTTTCCCCCCCAAGGCTCAGTTCTGTCTGACATCATCCAGAAGTACTTCTTTTCCCCTACCCTGTTCCGGGTCATCCGCCTGGCTCGGATTGGTCGGATCTTGAGACTTATCAGAGGTGCCAAAGGAATCCGAACGCTTCTGTTTGCCTTAATGATGTCCCTCCCTGCTTTGTTCAATATTGGGCTCCTCCTGTTCCTGGTCATGTTTATTTATGCCATCTTTGGCATGGCCAACTTTGCCTACGTCAAGAAAGAACACGGGATCGACGACATGTTCAACTTCGAGACGTTTGCCAACAGCATGCTTTGCCTGTTCCAGATCACCACGTCGGCTGGCTGGGATGGTCTTCTCAACCCCATTTTGAACACGGGCCCTCCCTATTGCGACCCCAGCTATGTCAACTCCAACGGGTCGAAGGGGAACTGTGGCAGTCCCGCGGTGGGAATCCTCTTCTTCGTTACCTACATCATCATCTCTTTCCTCATTGTGGTCAACATGTACATAGCTATTATTTTGGAGAACTTCAGCGTTGCCACTGAAGAAAGCACGGAGCCTCTAAGCGAGGATGACTTCGACATGTTTTACGAAACCTGGGAGAAGTTTGACCCCGAAGCGACGCAGTTTATTACCTACGCTGCCCTTTCCAGTTTTGCAGATTCTCTGCCGGAACCTTTGCGCATTGCGAAACCCAACTACGTCAAGCTCATAGCCATGGACCTCCCCATGGTGAGTGGAGACAGAATCCACTGCTTAGATATTTTGTTTGCTTTCACCAAAAGAGTTCTGGGGGAATCTGGAGAAATGGACGCCCTTAAAATACAGATGGAGGAGAAATTCATGGCAGCCAATCCGTCGAAGGCGTCTTACGAGCCCATCACCACTACACTGAGGCGGAAGCAGGAAGAGGTCTCCGCTACCATCATCCAGAGAGCTTACAGGAGTCACCTTTTCCAGCGCACCCTCAAGCAAGCGTCTTTCTTGTATCGCCAAAAAACCTGCACCCCGGGGGACGAGGCGCCGGAGAAAGAAGGCCTCATCGCCTGCATGATGGATGAAAACTACCGGAGGCCTATCGATAAATCCGAAACGCTCTCCTCCACGTCCTTCCCGCCTTCCTACGACAGCGTCACCCAGGGCACTAGTGAGAATTTCCAGCTACGGATGACGGACTCCAGCGGGTGCGATGAACCGCTAGACGATCCGTTGTCGGCCGACCGAGACAAAGAGTCGATTGTTTAAACGTGTTTCCTCTCGTTAAAAAACAAAAACAAAAAAACACTTTACAATATTGTTTACAGAATGTAATGCTGTCACTACACAACCGGTTGAAGCAGCCTTGTTAAAACGCTTAGTTGCAAAGGCAGCAGGAAAGCAGGTAAACCCGGAAGGAAGGGCGCCTCACTGTGTTACGGAGGCTTAGCCTCCGACCCGGCTCTTTTCCACTTTGCTCAATGTTTATATTTATATATATGCACAAGGAGGGCAGAAGGGGAACCAGCACAAGGTCACAGCCAAAGTGTGATTACCGAGACGCTAAACTGTAAGACAGTGAATATTTATACCTATACTGTACACGACATAAACCTGAGCGCATACTTTCATTTTAAGGTCTTACTTATATTAGTGCATTTATTTATGGCAATGTACGACCTTGCATTCTATAATAACAGTGGGATGGAAAAGAGAAGACCAGCAATCAGGTAGCTGCTGTAGCAATGCTGTAATACTTAAATGTGTACGTTACGAATGGTCTTTCTGAAAAAAGAAAAAAAAAAGAAAATTACAGATAGTCCTCATTTAGTGACCACAGCTGGGATCGGCAAGCGAAGTGGTCGCTAAGTGAAACTGCAACTGTTGCTTATGAAGTTCCTTCAGCTTTCCTTTGCTTTGCAGACCGTTGAAGGTCGTAAATGCGAGGATTGGCCAAAAGTTACTTTTTCATCACCACCATCACCGTCGTAAACTGGGAACAGTCGCTATACAAGGCAGTCGCTAAACGAGGACTACCTGTATGTATGTGTGTGTGCCTTCTTTTCCACAAATTATTATCATTTGACATCTGCCTCCCCGGGCGCCCAGATATGTTGGGATGATAATAACGCTCGAATTTTGGGTCGGACATAGTTACCGTTGAGGTTGGCCACGCGGCTGGGGATTTGGGGAGATGTTTGTCCTGAATCGTATGGTGGCGGGGGCCAGACTGGGAAAGGCTGTTCTAGCGGATGGGGGGTGGGAATAAGGGACCATTCCCCAGTTAACAGGAGATTCTTAAGCTGCTTGCTGAGGGAATAGGTCGCGAGACAAAGTTATTGTGTCAGCAACGTTGCCGTTTCCTGTTTCCAGCCATGCCCTCTGCTTACAACAGGCCTGTCAGCAATTTAACCCAGGGAAAAACAAACAAACAATCAAAAAAAGACAAAAAATTGACTTTGGAGGGGGGGGAAAAAGCATGGCTTTATTTTTATTTTTGTTCTATCCCGCAGGATATTAGATACTAATGGATTCTGCTTGTAAAACCGGCCAATAAAAGCACTATTTTTTTACTATGTTCCAAGAATCTACTTTGCGTACAGACAGTGACCTCTCCCAAGTCCTTTCCAAAAGTAGCTTCTAGATTTTGAATACCCTCCCCTCCCTGTCCCAAATCCCCCCTCCACCTCTCCCTCCCCAAAAAAACCCTATCTCCTCCACCGGCGACTCCCAAAAGCGGCAACCTTCCCTAAAAGTTTATTCGCCTTTCATTCGGTCTGAACAACCCTTGATTTAACCGTAATGCGTCCATACAATATAGAGTTTATTTCTATGAGGCTGGTTAGGTGATATGAAAGGGTGGGTCTGTTAGGAAAGAGGGAAGGCAGGAAAGGAAAGTATCTGTCCAGAAGGAGTCACCTGCTTCCAATGTTAAGCTCCTTCCCCTCAACTATCACCCCAATGTGGCAATTGCTGCACAGCTGGACTGCTAGAAGATCCCCTAAATTCAGACCAGACACCAGATTTCAGACCAAGTCCTGTCTTTCTGCCCCAGTTGGCTGTTTTCTCCCCATGTTTCCACATTCTCTTAAATAGGATACAAGAAGGCTTTTAAAAAAAATAAGAAATAAATCGATTTGGTCAGCATATCCCTCACTCTGGGTATCACCAGAGAATAGGACTTGTCATCTCCCACTCCTCCTCCCTCTTCCCCTCCCTTTCCTTCCCCCCTTTCAC
>NC_091963.1:8078783-8161283 GCF_031021105.1 Erythrolamprus reginae
CCTTTTCTCTTCCTCCTCCTCCTCCTTTTCCTCTTCCTCCTCCTTTTCCTGTTCCTTCTCCTCATCTTCCTCCTCCTCTTCCTCTTCTTCTTCCTCCTCTTCCTAATTTTACTCTTCCTCTTCCTCCTTTTTCTCTTTCTCCTCCTCCTTTTCCTCTTCCTCCTCCTCCTCTTCTTCTTTCTCCTCCTTTTCCTCTTCCTCCTCTTCTTCCTCCTCCTTTTCTCTTCCTCCTCCTCATCCTCCTCTTCTTCTTCTTCCTCCTCCTCCTCCTTTTCCTCTTCTTCCTCCTCCTCCTTTTCCACTTCCTCCTCCTCCTCCTTTTACTCTTCCTCCTCCTTTTCCTGTTCCTTCTCCTCCTCTTCCTCCTCCTCTTCCTCTTCTTCCTCCTCCTCCTAATTTTACTCTTCCTCTTCCTCCTTTTTCTCTTTCTCCTCCTCCTCCTCCTTTTCCTCTTCCTCCTCCTCCTCTTCTTCTTTCTCCTCCTTTTCCTCTTCCTCTTCTTCCTCCTCCTTTTCTCTTCCTCCTCCTCATCCTCCTCCTCTTCTTCCTCCTCCTTTTCCTCTTCTTCCTCCTCCTCCTTTTCCTCTTCCTCCTCCTCCTCGTTCCTCTTCCTCCTCCTCTTCTTCTTCTTCTTCCTCCTCCTCCTAATTTTCCTCTTCCTCCTTCTTTTCCTCTTCCTTCTCCTCCTCTTACTTCTCCTCCTCTTCCTCTTCCTCCTCCTCTTCCTCTTCTTCCTCCTAATTTTCCTCCTCCTCCTTTTCCTCTTCCTCCTCCTCCTCTTCTTCTTCTTCCTCCTCCTTTTAATTTTCCTCCTCTTCTTCTTCCTCCTCTTCTTCTTATTTTCCTTCTTCTTCCCCTGCTTCTCTTTCTCCCTCCTTCTTCTCTCCCTTCACCATGTTCCTGCTCCCCACCTGATCTTCCTCCTTCTCCTCCTCCCTCTTCCCCTCCTCCTCCACCATTACCTCCTCCTCTATTCTTCCTCCTCCTCCTTCCCCTGATTCTTCTTCTCCTTTCCTCCTCCCTTCCTGTTTCTCCTCCTCTTCTTTCCCCCTCCTGCTCTTGTTCTTTTTTCTCCCTGCTTCTCCTCCTCCTCCCCCTCCTTCTTCCTTCTCCTTCCTCCTCTTTCCCCAGGATGATCCTAAAGGAGCCAACAGGTTCCACAATTGCCTTCTTATTCTCTGATCTCCCATCTTGTCCAATGAAGTCAAAATTCAGCCTGCATAATTCACAACCATAATACATGGCACGGATGTTTTCACAGAGATTAGACACTTTTACACAAAAGATAAATCTAGAGCCGTCAGCAAAACATGGAACTACCTCTTAGGTGTACTTCTGCAAAGTTTAGATGTACTTCTGCAAATATTAAACTTACACAGAAGGGACTTTGAGAGTCCAATGCAAAAATTAAAGAGATTTTCCGGGATGAGGGACAAAATTCATTTTTTGGCTGCTGATTCTTGGGACAAATAAGGTAAGGATTTATTTGTTTGTTTCTTGGTATACCTTTATTATTTTTATAAATAGTCCATGGCATTGAACCTATCTAATATTCCTCACTCCCCCTTTTCCCCCCACAACAATGTGAAATAAGTTAGGCTGAGAAAGAGAGATTGGCCCAAAGTCAAGAGCTGGCTTTCAAGGATGTGCGTCTTTCTTTTCTTACCTTACCTAGCTATAACACAACCAACAACACTTTTCTCACCCTTTCTTTTGAGCCCATTCTTTGCTGGAAAGCACATGTGACAACTAATTGATAGCCAGTTACACAGCAGCCTTCTTGCGGCTCTATTGGTATAGAGCAGCCATTGAGGGCAATAGCCTAACTGGCTATTGAATAGAAAGAGAAATGCAATGGGCTCCTCTTATTATGCTGTTGTATAAGTTGTCTCCACATCCTATATGTTGTCTGCTTCGGAGTGGGTGAACATTCAGGAAATATTGTCTTTATCTGCCTATTTTCTTCTTATACCTGTCACACTAAGCTAATATTAGCTGAGGGTGTGACTGTTGCAGATAGACAGGATAGTTCTTGTTAGACACTAGGGATCTAAGAGTTAGTCAGCGTCTTTCTTTCTTTCTGTCTTTCCTTTCTTCCTTCTTTCTTTCTTTCCTTCCTTCCTTCTTTCCTTCTTTCCTTCCTTCCTTCTTTATTTCTTTCCTTCCTTCTTTCTTTCCTTCTTTCCTTCCTTCCTTCTTTCTTTCTTTCCTTCCTTCCTTCCTTCCTTCTTTCTTCCTTCCTTCCTTCCTTCCTTCTTTCTTTCTTTCTTTCCCTTTCTCATTTTCATTTCTCACTCTCTTCCCATTCTTTTTTTGTCATTCCTCTTTCATTCTTTCTCTATTTTCCCTACTTTTCTTTTTCATTGTCACTCTCATTTTTTACCTCTCGCTCTTTATCCTTGTCTCTCTCATACTCCTACGTTACCTCTATTGACAGAGCTGCAAGTAGGCATAGAAGATGGCAGAAATTGCTGGACGATGCTAGGTTTTGCCAAAAGTGCCCAACATTTCAAGCTCTCTATGTATTCACCGGATTCCCCTTAAATTATCTATGTCTCTTTGCAGGAAAAGGTTGCCATAAGTTTACCACCATTGAGGACTTGTGAGACATTACCCTTCTCTGTTTTCTAGCATCTCTTTGCTAGTGGAAGTTAGCAAAGGAAGTTAGCAAAGGGAGGAAGCAAACAGGGGGGGGAAATAAATCAATAAACTGCTTCGTAGCTTACTGACCCCTTTGCAAAACAATGTTTAATATTTGGAAAATGAAAAAGAATATCCTGCTTGAGAGCATCCATTTTCAAAACAAATTATCCCCGAGAGATCTAGGTTGCCCACACTGGATAAAAATAAATAGAAAGGAGAGCGTAGATTTATTTATCCGCAGTAAAATTTAATCTAGGCCCAGTCTGAGTCAAAGGCGGGAAGCCGAAACACTTTCATTTGTCATGTGCGTCTTGCAGGTTAACGGTACCTTCATGTGGAGGTTTGAAAATCTCCCCTAAAAGTGCCTCACTCAACCAAAGGGCTCTGCATTAAGGTTTTAACCATGTTGATCTCCGCAATATCCGTTCCAATCAACTGGCTGAAGAATCTTCACAAAGATACAGGTAAACCTTCACTTACCATTGTTCATTTAACAACAGTTTGAAGTTATGAACACTCAGGAAAAGTGACATACAACATCCTGGAAGTTACAGCCAACCACGTGGTCACAATTTTGGAGTGTGGCCACTAGCTCGCATTTACGACAGTTGCAGTGTCTTCTGGTCACCTGACTGCCGTTTATGACTTCTCCGCTGGCTTCCAACAAGCAAAGTCAAGCAGGATTCACTTAACAACGGCCATAAAAAATACTCCTGAAATTGGGCCGAGTCATGTGACAGCTTGCTCAATGACAGCGTCAGAACAGAAATTCCAAAGCTCCATTTGTTTCATACGTTTATTTATGAAATATTTATCAGACTTTAAAACCACCTGTCTCCTCAGTGAAGGGCTACCAGAATTTTTACCACCACTCTGTAGGTGTGCCTTATGCATTTTATTTCAACATCTTTCAGTGCAAATTGGGTGCTCTGGGGTGGAGCTCCATTTTCGCTACCCCATTGCGTTCATCCCCTCTCCATCCGGGCAGTAGCCCACCCCTGCATCTCCTTCACAGAAGCAACCATTGTGATTGTAAATCAAGGGCCACCTGTAGAAGATTTTCACCTTCTTAGCCCAATTACAGGTTGTTTTGGGCTATTGGGAAGCTTGAATGACTGGAAATGTTGTTAGGAACCAAAATAAACAAAGCGAAGGGAAGTTGGCCCAGCCTCCTCATGCAGAAGCTTGAAAAACGTGCCTCCATGCCGCCAGAGGGAGATGTCTATTTCGGCTCTCCAGAAACAAGTGGTTGGAAGAGGCATTTCCAGATCTGCCAGAAGGACTCGCGCCTTCTGCGCTCCATCACTTGCCAGTGTGTTAAGCAGGAGGGAGACGGATCGCAACCTTGCAGCAGATAAGAAAGGGCGATTTGGACATTTGTTACCCATTTGAGGAAACCTCCTTAGGGAGAGAAGCTCCTGGCAGTCCATCTGACCATCGCATCCCTTCCTTTTCCTTAGTTTGTACATCTTTTAAAAAAGGAGAGCAATCAATGGTCCAGGCTCAAGTAACCCTTTTGTTCTGAAGTTAATTGCAGCTCCATAAAGGCGATCTATAAAGAGAGAGGGAGAAGATCCCATTAATTTTAGAGTTAAAACCAAAATCTGGGGAATCCTCTTTGCCACACCGGAAGCTGTAGAGAAGCCCAGCGATTGGACCACTGAAACCAGAACCGGTGGCATTTTGGGGCAACTACTTCCTCTCTAAACAGGGTCGATAAGTCAGAGAGGACAAGAAAAACCCATCCCAGCCATCCTCTGTACCTTAAAGAAATAAAGATTATGGACACGAGAAATTCCTAGCTGTCTTGCTGTATAACACCAAGGGCCACCACAGTCTTCTTGACAATCCCTCAAATCTCAAATCTACAAACACACACACACACATATCTGCCCTAATTAAGGACAAGTAAACACTAGCAGACATATTTGCACAACATATTACGCTTGGCAAATATCCTAATGCTTCTCCCCCCCCCCTCTCGTTTCATTTTTGTTGATTTAGCATCTTGTGCCGAGTCTGTCTTGGTGTGCATTTGTGTTTGGCTGCCCTGTGCAATCCAGAAAAAAATGACTTAATTCAGTAAGCAGGTTCAGGAGGATGTGTCAACAGAAGTCCCTGCCAGGCGAAACAGATGTCAGATGCCACAGGTCCAACGAAAGGAATCCTAGATCTCCTCCACTATAGATAACAGTGATTGGTATTCAAGGGCCTCCCTGCAATTAAAGCCCCCCCCCAAAAAAAATCTTAATCAAGCCAGATCTTAAAGGAAGGATTGACTTAAAATGTAGAATTTCACTGTGAAGTAACTCCACGCAGGGCTGCCCATGACTGTGTGTATGAGGGGGGGGGGGATGGGGAAAGAGAGGGAAGAGGAGGAGGAAGAGAGAGAGAGAGACAGAGAGAAAGAGAGGGGGGAGATTGAGTGGGAGGGAGAGAGAGAGAGAGGTCAACTGAATTGGTTAAATGAATAAATGAATTGCAACTTCTCAGTGCAGGCTCCAACCTTTAAAATTGGAAACCTGATGCCTGATGAAAGGGGATAAGACAGGTGATTTGCCTGGTGGCATCAGGGTTTAACTTTCACCATTTGTCCACTCTTAATCCCTCTTGCAGATGCCTACAATGCCAGGAGTGGTGCTGATATTCCCGCTAACTGGAAATCCTGCCCCTTCTTCATCTGGAGAAATTATCCATCTTCCGACCCAGAAGTTTCATGGGTCATTTCGAAAGGTCACTTGTGGGTTCATTTTGTGAAGTTTCCTCCAGTTTTTTTTAGCCAAGGAATCTGTCTTCGATTCCAAATTACTCGGCTGCGTAGGCTCATCTGTTCTAACCTTGTTAACAACACGGACAAATCCAGAAATTAACTTCTTTGTATATCTCCCTAGGTGTCCTCCGATTTTAAGATTGCTGTTCTTAAACCAAAATATCTTCCTTATTTAAAAGATCAGTGGAATAGTTTTACTTCTGGAGTTCAATTAATTCTGATTGATTTTAAAGAATCTATTTTTAAATGCTGCAAGAATTATTTTGTTCTAATTAGATAGGCATACGACTGCAATCTTGATAAGTTGGAAGAAAACAACGAGTTTGCATATCTTAAAAGGAAGAGTGGCAAATTTTTATGGACATATATATACTGGGGATTTTAATATATTAAAAATATCTTCTTTTTGCAGTGTTAGATGAGATGGTAGATAGATAGATAGATAGATAGATAGATAGATAGATAGATAGATAGATAGATAGATGGATGGATGGATGGATGGATGGATGGATGGATGGATGGATGGATGGATGGATGGATGGATGGATGGATGGATGGATGGATGGATATGATAGATAGATAGATAGATAGATAGATAGATAGATAGATAGATAGATAGATAGATAGATAGATAGATAGATAGATAGATAGATAGATGATAGACAGATAGACATATATAGATGAAACAGATTTATCTACAGTATAGATAAACAGCCAATGCTAATTATCATTTCAAGCAATTTTATTTACATCATGCTAGTTGGTTTTCATCTGCTGTTTTTGTATGCATATGTGTGGGTGTGTGAAGGAGAGAGAGATGGTAAGATAAAAAAGAATATACATGATTAAGCAGAAACAATACTCATTAGAGTTCCCTGAGATTTTCAGATAAATTTGCTGGTTCATCAGCAAAATGAGTTCGAAAGCATTTTTTCCCCTCTTAAGTATTTGTTTGCTTCCATGGTTTTTGTGTCAAATCGCTACCTGTCATCAGCGTCAGTGATAATACAATTATCCCTGCGTCTTAAATAGAGCAAGAAGCAAATCTGACCCCAGTTCAATCTTTTCAGCATCTGCAATTAAACTTTAGACTTTCTAAGGAAACTATCCAAAGATTAAACAACAGCTGAAATACATCCCTCTATTTGCCTAAGAAATCAATAGACATCAACTTGCCAAAAGGTTCTGATCACAGATTGGTGTAGAAATCAGGGCTTTTCCAAAGCCAGGAACACACATTACTTCCTATGACCTGAAGATTATCTCTTCCCCCGCTCTCCTCTTCTGTGTTCTTCATACACTTATCAAACTCATGTGTGTTGATCTTCTTGTTGGGTACATACATACATTTTCTGTTGGGAGCAGAGAGGAATCTTCAACGTTCATATCAACCGAAGAGATAACTCAGCAACAGCTTTCTCACGGACATGAAGCAATGGGTTTGGATGTGAACGGGCACCTTAATGTCTTGTGCTGAAGGAACCTTGGGTGAGTCTTTGAATCTTGGGGCTGCCAAGAGATCCCCTGATGGATTGAGCAGAGCTTGTCCACAATATCATCCCATCCATTCCATCTGAGTTGCAATGCTTGCTGGGAGGGGCAGGGAGGTTGCCTGGGGCTGCTCTTCCTCTTTCATGAATTCATTTTCCTTGTTGATCACATCAAACACGAGCACATGAAAATAAGCCCTTCCAAATAAGGCCTAGGCTCCATCTCACCAAATACATCTAGGAAGCACTCAAAGAGGAGATCAAAGTCATGTATCTATCTTTCTATCTTTCTGACTTTCTATCTATCTATCTATCTATCTATCTATCTATCATCTGCATCTATCTATCTATCTATCCATTTATTATCTATTTCATCTTTCATCTATCATTATATCTATCTATCTATCTATCTATCTATCTATCTATCCATTCAATAATATCTATTTATCTACCTATCTATAGACAGGTAGATATGGATAGATGGATAGATAGATATAGAATCTATATCTGTCTATCTGTCTGTCTATAGTATCTACCTACCTACCCCTCTCTCTCTCACTCTATCTATCTATCCAGCCATCCATCCATTCATTCAACAATATCTATCTATCTATCTATCTATCTATCTATCTATCTATCTACCTACCTACCTACCTACCTACCTACCTATCTATAGACAGATAGATATGGATGGATATATAGACATAGAATCTATATCTGTCTGTCTGTCTATGCTATCTACCTACCTGCCTACCTACCTACATCTATCTATCTATCTATCTATCTATCTATCTATCTACCTATCTATCAGTTATCATCTATCCATCTCTTGTGGATCCCATGAACGTAGTAAATAAAGCAGGTGGACCTTTGTGCCAGGAGGCTAGTAGCCCTGGCTAGACCTGGTCTGTGGGAATTGACTGTCCCTTTTGACGCCATGTAGACTAGTGTCCCATGCCATGACTGTGCATTGTGTTCCTCAGTAAGGGCTATATCAGTAAGGGCTATATCACATTTCCCAAAATCATCCTCCGAAACATTGGACGAAGCCCTCTCTGTGAAGTTTCTTCTCAAGTGGTGCCAAAGTCGAATTCTTGTGGACCTATTTTCAACCTACCAAATGTATCCCCAGATCTTCTTTGGTTGAAAAACCACCTTTTAAGGCCACCTGACAGTTCTGCAGCCCAGTTCCTCATGCATGGAAAGAGATGCATGGGTAGGAGGAGAAGGTCCTTACCTGGAAAAGCAAAACACCTCCTCTCTTTCTCTTACAAATTGCCCCATCCGCACTTTCACAGTAGAATTGAAACGAAGCTGTGATAGCCCCACAGCCCAACACATTTGTCAGCATCTCTTACTCAGCTCAAACTAGTGCAACCTGAACCGGATTTCTCCTAGCAGGAAGTTCCCCTGGCACAGCCTGGATATACCTAAGTGCATTCTACTATAAAGAGCCAGTTTGGTTTAATGATGAAGGCGCCAGGCTAAACGCCAGGAGGTGGCAAGTTCTAGCCTCACTTGGCAACTTAGCTATGTTGCCTGGAGAATTCCACAAGCCTTAAAGTGGCCAAGTTTGAAGACCTCTGCCTTGAAGACATGAAAGGCGCCTGGGTGACTTTGGGCCAATCAATAGGAGACTGTGACTTATCTAGTCCAACCTTAGAAATGAAAGCCAGCAGGGGGATTTGGGGACAGTCACTCTCTCTCATCCCAGCCAACCTCACTATATTGTTGTTGTTGATGGGGAAAATAGGAGGAAGAATTGTGTATGTTCATTGCTTTGAGTTATTTATAAAAGAAAACAATATAATAATAATAATAATAATAATAATAATAATAATAATAATAATAATAGGTAGGATGTAAATAAATAAATATTCCAAAATTGTCATCTCCTCTGCAGCTTGGGTTAGAAAGGTCTGCCTAGATAATTTACAGAAATCCAACGAAGATTATTATTATTATTCCCTTTTGTGGAAAAGAAGAACTGCAGGTCCAGGATGGAATCCAGCCCCCGATCCCAGTTAAACGTGCAACTCAACTCCAGCCCTCCCGCCACAATTTCGCTTCCAAAAGGAGATTTTGATAAGAAGGAAGATGTTATTTTAAGAGGTTGCCTGCCCTCCAAGAAGCTGCTTTCCCTCCTACCTAGGGCTGAGCTTAGGTTGTGTTTCCCCTGATCATCCCCGCAGGTAGAGGAAATACGCGCCAACTCGGAGGCTGGAGGATACCAGGATGAGAAAGGGAAGGATGCTTTTAATAGATTGGTAGCACCCAGGGGGGTTATATGGCTAAATCGAACGATGTCAGCTGTCAGGCTGAATCTAGGATAAAAATGGAATTTTCTTTTTCAAACGGAAGAGCAAGCACTTTAAACCCAGGGAGGGATTAACTCAAAGGCAGTAAAAAGACGTTTGCAACATTACAACACGATCAGATGACGCGGCAAACTATGGCCCCACTCTCCAACCCTCACCTCCCCATGCCAGAAGCCAGGGGTTTTCTGGAAAGCAACAGTTTCACAGTTTTTGCCTCCACCCCCCACCCCCCCACCATCAGCTGCCTCTGAAAGAATTAAGGATGGGGGAGGGAGGTCTTTGGCAGGATGAAAATGCACTTATATTTTGCTGCTTCCCAAAGGTGAAGGTCCTGTTTAGAGACCCACGAGTTATTTTATTTTTTTCAGTCCGGATATCTATTTTGAAGGTCTTTGTTGTATTGTTTTTCAGCCGAGTTCACTGTTTTGGGGTTGCCTTGACAAGACACACTGATAAATATACTGTGTAAGAGTTGGGGGAAGCTCAGACAGGGTCTGCAAAATGCCAGCAAGCCATTAGGGGGTGTCGGATTCAGGAGTTTCTGCATCTCTTTGCTGCCATCTAGTGGCCATCAAAGTCTTTCTGTTTGCAGGGTGGAAAAACAGCTCCTAAACACAAACTTGCGAAATCTGGAGCCAGCTGTTTCATAATTGCTCTGTTTCAATGTAATGCTATTTCTCAGTAATTTTACCGGGGGGGGGGATGTGGGGCGGAGGGTGGAAGGGAGAGAGGGGGATGTCTAACTTACCCTTCTAAACCCAGTCTTGTTTTTATCATGTTGTCCTCCAAAATATCTGATTTTTTTCAAGACCAAACTATGTTTTTTTTAAATGTTGTTTTGATGCTTTCAGGAGATGATAGATGGCACGGAGACGAGAAATTTCATCTGGCTAATTTTATTTTTTTTAAACCCAAAGTCCCTTTGTCTCCCCCTTTAAAAAAAAAACCAGTTGCAATTTAAACAAACCCCCCCCCCCGTAACGGAGCAGATGGTAGAAAGAATTCTACTTTGTTCTCCCTGCTTCACAACTGAGACCCACCCGTCTTTCCCTCGCTACAATTTTAGCATCTCCGAGCGCTAGCCAATTGTGGTTATGTAATACTGTACCAGCTCTGAAGCAGAAGTTAGCATAATAGGGCTGGTGGATTACACCTGGAATGCAAATCGAACGGGCGCTATTAGACAAATGCAAACCTGAATACCAAATGGGAAGAAGCCAATAGAGACCCAAGTATGTTTGCCTTCTCTGGGAGCATCCACAGGAATGGGCAATATATATATATATGCCAAGATTAACAGCCGAAATGCATGTAGAATCCAGATAGAGCCTCAACCTCCGTTTTAGCTGCTTTGTGCATGCATATACTCACATACACACATGCACCTTGCCTTCTCTGGTTGTCGCTTTCTGAACATTTGGAAAAACTGATTTGCCTCTCAAGAATCTCCAAATGCATGGTGAATGAGTGCACCCAAACACCGTTAACCTTGGCTTTGTAGATTGCACAGGTCGAACCCACGGTCAGTAGTCTGGAACTGACAACCTGCCAGGACATGACTGAAACTACAACGATGTCGGGGGTTAAAAAAGTGAGTTACGATCAGTCCTTGGTCTTATTGAGAACCGTGGCTATGTCCTTGCAAGTATGCAATCCCGATTTGAGTGCTGGGCAAATGTATTTATGTATTTATGACAGTAGCTGTCTCCTTTTGCGTCATCTGATTGCCATTTCCAACTGGCTTCTGACTGCGTTACTTAGAGAGGCAAACTCTGATTCCACTTGTGGTCATAAGTCGAGGACTGCCTGCCTCGGCCAATGTTTTTTACACCCAGTGCAAACTACAAAGAGGTATGTCTTTGCGCGCTTGATACCGACAACCTAAATGATGCAATCTGCATCTCATCTGCAGATTTCGGCTGTTTGTGGAAGATTATCTCCCTCCCTCCGGTTAAGCCCTTGGTGGGAAGCCTCGCTGCTTCACGACCACAGCTGGGAAGGCAATCCACACCCTCGCTTCCCTAACAGGCTCTTTCAGCCTTCCACTCGTGTGGAATCGCTGAGCAGCTGGAGATGGGAATGAGTCTGCCAATATTGGCAAGCAAGCAGCGTCTGCCTGGTAATCGCATCACCAGATCCCAGATGGGTGAGTTTGGTATTGCTACGTGGGTGCGGCATTCCGGTGCTGCCTTCTTTGGGGAGAAAGGAAATACTACGGCCATGCCCCCGGGCACTGCCTGTCCTTCTGCAATAGAGGAAGAAGCTTCTTTGCCTGGAAAGCACGTGGGGGATTTCGCGGAGAGCCGAGATATTATCTCTCTCCAGAAACCTCTCCCGGGCTCCTCCCACGCCACCACGAGCCATAGAGCTGTCAGCTGCCGAAACACAGTCGTAAATAGGAGCTGTGAGACATCTACACCAGAATTACACAGTAATTGTAGAAGTACAAACCTGAATTCTTCGTTCGAGCCACCCAAGTCGGGTGGATAAGCTATTCTGTTTTTTGGAAATGTGAGCTAGATTATTTCAGTGATGGGACTACATTCTGCCCAAGGGGTAAAAGTTTGCCAATTCTTAGAAACAAAGAAGACTGACGGCAGAAAAAGACCTCATGGTCCATCTAGTCTGCCCTTATACTATTTCCTGTGTTTTATCTTAGGATGGATATATGTTTATCCCAGGCATGTTTAAATTCAGTGACCGTGGATTTATCCACCACGTCTGCTGGAAGTTTGTTCCAAGGATCTACTACTCTTTCAGTGAAATAATATTTCCTCACGTTGCTTTTGATCTTTCCCCCAACTAACTTCAGATTGTGTCCCCTTGTTCTTGTGTTCACTTTCCTATTAAAAACACTTCCCTCCTGGACCTTATTTAACCCTTTAACATATTATTTAAATGTTTCGATCATGTCCCCCCTTTTCCTTCTGTCCTCCAGACTATACAGATTGAGTTCATGAAGTCTTTCCTGATACGTTTTATGCTTAAGACCTTCCACCATTCTTGTAGCCCGTCTTTGGACCCGTTCAATTTTGTCAATATCTTTTTGTAGGTGAGGTCTCCAGAACTGAACACAGTATTCCAAATGTGGTCTCACCAGCACTCTATATTCTTACTCTTAAACAGTGTTTCATCAGACTCGGCAACTTGGAAACAACTGGACTTTTAACGTCTTTGTTCCACAGGAGAAGGAGGGTAGGACTTGGACAAGACAAAGTACCAGAGGAGACCGCATTCCTCTGTTTTGACTTCTACTGGACTAAGGGACAGCCATCCTGAACAATCTGGGCGCTCTCTGGAAATACAGATAGTCCTTGACCGACAACTTTTTGTTCAATGACCGCTTGAAGTAACAGTGAAAAAAGTGGCTGACAATTAGTCCTCGCACTTAAACCAGCCATTGCAGCATTTTCCACAGTCACATGATCAAAAGTCACATGATCACAGTTACATGATCAAAATTCTGGCTTGGAAACTGACATGCCTTTATGGCAATTGCAGTGTTGCAGAGATCGTGCGAATGCCACTGGGGGATTTCCTAGCTGTTTTCCAACAGGCAAACTGACTGGGAGAAGTTGAATTCACTTCAGAACTGGTTGGATTCAATTAACAACTGCAATGATTTGCTTAGCAGCCATGGCCAGAAAAAGGTCATAAAATCAGGCATGGCTCACTTCGCAAAGGCCTTGCTTAAGCAAGAGAAAGTCTGGGTCATAAGTCAAGGACTACCTGCACAGAACCCAACTTCCAGAATCCCCAGCCAGCATGGCCATGGGTGATGATTTTGGGAGTCCACGTCTATAAACATTGAAAGTATTTGTGTTGGAAAACGCTGGGCTGATTTTTCGCTCTGTCTAGGTCATGTTGCCATCACACTTCCCTCTCTGGAAGAGGATGGCAACTTTGTTCTGCACCAAGACCGGAGGCCATGTCTGTGATTGACAGACACATCTCTCTGGAAGCTCCTCCCACACCACACCACAAACTGTGGTGTTTTTCAGCCTGCTGAACCGAATAGGAGCTGAGTGAGAGATTTACACCAAAATCACATGGTCAATGTAGTATTAGAAACATGAATTCTTAGAACCTTCGTGAGTTGTGTGGATATGCTATTCTTTGTTTTTTGGAACTGTGGGCTTACTTATTTCACATCCTGCCCATGGGCTATATAGGTTGCTGACCCTCACTCTAAAGCAGAGCTTCTCAACTTGAAGATGTGTGGACTTCAACTCCCCAAATTCCGCAACCAGCATGGAGCCTACACACCTTCAAGTTGTCTAGGATGGAGACATGTTGTTTTCTAGAGCAGGGGTCTCCACCTTTGGCAACTTTAAGACTTGTGGACTTCAACTCCCGGAATCCCTCAGCCAGCTTTGGGAATTCTGGGAGTGAAAGTCCACAAAAGTCTTAAAGTTGCCATGGTTGGAGACCTCTGCTCCAGAGATTGCATTAATTCCCATCAGCATCAACCAGAGAGTGGTGTTTGCACCGGGCACAGAAGACATCTAGTGATAAGATAGCCCAATTTATGTAGCCTTAACCCACTCGTATTTGTGTATTGGTAAACTATTCGTTATTCGTATATTGAAGTATTACTTATTGTTTAGCACATAGAAATGGTTATTGTGCCTTGTTATCTCTATTGGTAAGAAGTTGAAGTGCCTTGTTAAGCAGAAATGACCCCAAATTTGAACAGTCCATTCACCTTTCTGCTCAGGAAAAGCCTGGCGAATAAGGTGATAGGGGAGACCCATGGTAGCAAGTTGCTTAGGGAAGTTTTCCGGAAGGACAAACGTTATGGATAAAAGTCTTAACCTATGTCGTGACCTTTCGCTGAACTGTGGTTATTGGTAAGGCGCAAGTCTTGACTTACTTTGTAAAGCTTGTGTTTTGTGACCTTTAGCTGAACCGTGAATTTTGACTGCCGAAGATGTACGCAAGATGTGGCTCTTCATGATCGCTTTCTAAGTGATGTGCGTACCCGTGATTGGTCCATGGCAATGTTTGCTTCACAAAAAAAAAAATGTGCAAAAGGAGATCTACTGCAAGCCAAGTTGTGCCTATTTGAAACTTGCTTTGGGGTAACCTTTTTGTTGGCAAATAAAAGTTTTCCTTTCCTCTCCATCGGTCTGGCGTGGTTCATTGTGGTTCACTGCATCCATTTCTGGTGGCCAGCTTACAATAAATTAAAAAAAAAATATGTTGAGACCCTGAAAAATGTGTAGGGAAGTGTACCAAAGCTGATGAAGGGTCTGGAGGTTAAAACATATGATGAACAGTTGCAGGAACTGGAGAGAAGGATTAGCGGGGACATGATAGTAGTCTTCCAATATTTCAGGGGATGCCACATGAAGAGTGGATTGACTTATTCTCTAGAATAGTGTTTTTCAACCAGTCTGCCACGGCACACTAGTGTGCCGTGAGACATGATCAGGTGTGCCGTGGGGAAATTAAACATGTGTCCCCAAACTATGGCCTGCATGCTGGATACGGCCCGTGGAGGCCATTTATTCGGCCTGCCACCAGCCGCCTCCATCCGAACATAAACATTCCCCTCAAAATCCCTCCAGCTATCAGTGACAGGAAGAGTGGAGGCACAGGGAACTCTCACTGACCAACCACCTTCTTGGATTCATCCCGACCACTAGCGATGAACCAATAGCAGGCCGCCTCTCATCCACACCCAGGAAGGTCCCTGCTCGGGCTGCCGCACACCTGTCATTGTGTGGCCACGGCGAGTAGTTGAAGCTGCTACTCCTCCCCATGGTCCCAATTTCTAATCCTGGTCTGGATTGGAGGTAAATGTTGCCACCACTAGATGAAGCCTCAGCCTCAGCTGGTTATGTCTATCCTGATGGTGTATATAGATATTTGACACTAAGTGCGTATAAATACATTTAGAAACTATATTATTAACTCTATGTATAATATGTACTGTGTTGTAGTGCCCCAGGATTTTGTACATGTAAAAAATGTGCCGCGGCTCAAAAAAGGTTGAAAATCACTGCTTAGTCCCAACGATGAGTGCCCCCCCAAAGAAAAAGGTTCACACACACTGATTTTACAAGATTTAAGTATGCAATTCTAATATTTTAAGAGCAGGGAGGTTTGAATTTAGAAATCCAGCAACAAAGCAAGAAATAAGTCTGTTTGGTGACAGCTGCTAATTAGAAGTCCAAAACAGAAATCAAAACTCACAGATATTTTCTTTGATCACACAGCTCTCATTTACTGACTCACACCGGGTTGGCAGGACGCCCGGAGATAATGACCCCAACTCCCCAGTTCGTAATTCATCATTGAAATAATAATATCCCCAGAGAGAAATCTGAGTAGACATCTGGAACATAATGAAAGTTGACTTCCGCACTGAAGCGTCACATCGTTCAACCTTAAATAGCATAAGGGTGTGGCCAATTATTCTAGAGATCTATTCATGTAGAGACCTCTTGTTTAGCCACTCATGCCTTCTAGCAACTCTGCATACCCTAGCATCAAGAGAGGCTCCTCCTTTTTTGATGAGTCACTCATGTGCACCTTGTGAGGTGCAGAAGGTCCTGGTTCAGTTTCAGCCGCTGACACCACATCTTCTCTGACCTCCTCACTATCAGACTTGGGTGCCACGGATCTGTGACCAGCTGCATGGGGCACAGATGGGCCACAACATGGGGGGAGGGTGAACAGAAGGGATAGATGGAAGATTATCAAAGTGAGATCCAATCTAAAATTAAAGAGAAATTTCCTGACACTGGGAACAATCAATCAATGGACTAATTTGCCTCTGAAATTGTAGGTAGTCCATTGCTGGGAGTTTTTCAAAAACAGACCTGCCAACCATATGACTGGGATGATATAAGGCTCCTACCTTAAGGAGAAGTTGGACTAGATGACCTGCTCTGAGATCAAGTCCAGGCCTATGATTCTTTCTGAAACAATGGTAGTTTATTTTGTTCAGAGATTTGAAATTATTCCCCATTCCCAAAAATTCTGTCCTGGGGCTGTTGAAATACTTTTTCTTCACTTGATGGATTTTTAGGCCTTTTGGAAGCTCTCTCCTTCAACCAGGACTACCCAATGGGAAGTTAAAGGAGCTTCCTCTATGTTCTGCCGGGCTCTCTGGTAGAATCCTCCCAAAAATTCACAGATACAAATTTCAGACACACACACTTTTGAAAATTCAAAACAATGTTTTTATACCGAAAATTCAAATAAACTAAGCACTCTTTTTGTATACCAAAGAGCACTCGTCTCTAAACAAACTGGTAATTTGTACAAGTCCCTTATCAGTTCTGAGATACTTAGCTTGCAGCTGTGAGGCAATTCACAGTTCTTCTTTCACAAAGTGAAACACACTTTGCTCTGGTTTAGTTTCAAAACGGGGAAAAATCAGCACACAAAGGTCGAAGTCAGCAAGGCAGGCACGAAACACAATGATCAGATAATCCTCCACAATGGACAAACCCACAGGCTGCTATTTATAGCAGCCTCACTAATTACCACAGCCCCACCCAACCACAGGTGGCCTCATTTTCTTTGATAATGATCTCTCAGTTGTTGTTGCCCATGCATCGCTCTCTGCATGCGTGGCTGTATCATTAACTCTTGTTCCGAATCCAAGGAGGAGTTAGATAATTGATCTCCTTCTGAGCTGTCTGCCCCACTCTCCTCCTCCCTGTCACTCATGTCTTCTTGGTCAGAGGAGCCTTCATCAGCAGATTCCACCAGGAGCAAAAGAGGCCTGCGGCATGTGGATGTCTCCCCCACATCCACAGTCCTTGGGGCAGGAGCTGGGCCAGAGCTAACTACAACACTCTACCAGGCATTCTTTGGATTCACCTGTGAGCCTGGTGGCTCTGAGTTCAAGTTCTGGCTCTGACTTGCCTATTGCTCTAAGCTCATCATATAATTCAATAACCTGTGATGGTCCAGGGAGAGAGAGAAAAAAAGAAATCAAATAGGGAAATCACATGAAGGTCTGCCCCTTCTAACCTGCACCGTAATGCATGTGAAATCTATGGACAGATAATCCTCAACTTATTTATTTATTTTATTTATTTATTAGATTTGTATGCCACCCCTCTCCGAGGACTCGGAGCGTCTCCCAACAACAGTACAGTCTACAAATCCAATATTAAACTTACAATATTAACTTACAACCACTGGTTTATTGAAACAACAGCTGTGAAAAAAAAGTTATCTGGACCATTTTTTTCCCATACTTATACTCAGGACCATTGCAGAATCCCCATGGCCACAATCAAAAATTTGGACAATTAGCATTTTGTATTTGTTTGTTTGCTTGCCTGCCTGGCTGTTTACTTGCTTGCTTGTTTAGTTACTCACTCGCTTACTCACTCACTCACTTACTCACTCACTCACTCACTCACTCACTCACTCACTCACTCACTCACTTGGCTGCCTTTCTCCAAGGGACTCAAGGCAGCTTACAAAGTAAAATCAATACAAAGGACAAAGTTTAAAAATCCCAAGCATAAGCCTAGACTAAAACCCAAACAATTTAAAAACCATTCAGACTGATTTATTCCAAGCACAATCATATACCCACAGCCAGAGCAGAGTATCAAACTCTCAATGGCACAAGGTCTGCAGGCAAAGGTGCATTTTTAAAACCTTTCATTAAAAAAAAAAATATATTTTTATTAATTTTTTTTTAAAAGACAAACAAAGACATACAACACTAAACATTTAAGGAGCTACCATTGCTCCGCTTATTGTAGAAGTCTATCTAATACAGAAATATAAAAAATCCTAACTGTAATCAGATCTAAGCAGAAATACCACACATGTAAGTTACATTCTTATTAAATTCAACTCTATATTTTTAATATTAAACTTATTAATTAAATTTCTTTATGTTTTAAAATATTCTATACTTATACAAAAAGAGAAGAAAAAGAGAAAAAAAGTTTATTAGTAATACTATATACCATTTCATTCTATATTATAATTAATTATTAATACCATTTTTAAAATTCCACCAATCATATACTTTGTCCCACATCTTATAATATTCTGTTTCAGTTTGATTATTTAAATGTTTAGTCATCATATCTAGTTCTGCACATTCTATAATCTTTTTAAATACTTCAGTATCTTTTGGTATTGTTTTTTCTTTCAATTTCTGTGCAAATACAATTCGGGCTGCAGCACAGTTCCCTCTAAGCTGAGCAGTGAGCAATCGCTCACTTAAAAATCATCATCAACTCAGAGTTTTCCAAACCTGCCCAGAAGCCGAGAGGGAAAGAGTGAGAGGGAAGGAGAGAGAGAGGAAGAGAGAGAAACAGATAGAAAAAAGAGAGGAAGGAAAAAAGAATGGGAGTAAGGAAGAGAGAAAGAAAATCAAAATCTAGTTTGAAACTAGCTCAACTATTTAAGTGGCATTTTGATATTGATAGAGTTGCCCTATTATGAGCTCACTGTTATAGACACACAGTACAGTATTTTATTTTGAAATTCTCTGAGGCAAAACAGGGTGGGTTTTTTATTTGTTTGTTTGTTTATTTATTTATTTATTATTTCTGTGCCGCCCAGTCCCGAAGGGACTGCCGCTCAGACACTATACTTTTCCGGGCCCCCCAAAAAAAAAATTAGAGGGAACACTGGGCTGCAGCCAATATATGTATTATTAGATAATAAGTTACTTTTTTATACTTTGTATTTGAAATACCCAATAAAAAAAATTCAGGAGATTTTTTAATCTTCTCCTTTGTTATTTCATTTATCCAATTCTCTACTTTGTTCCAGAATATTTTTGTCTCAGAACAAAAGGCAGGAGAGCGGGGACTGTGCGAATCTCCCGGGGGGAGTTGACATTTGCAGTGTCCTGGGTTCATGTGATCCCCCTTTTGCTACGTACCCTACAAGCAAAATCAATGGAGAAAACCAGAGTCATGTAACAACTCTATGACTAACTCAGCGAAGGGTTCCACTTACTGAAATAAATGTACTCCAGACAGTAAAATGTAACAGGTTTATTCGCTTTGGTTCAGCAATAACATTGTCTTCATGCCGCTACTAAGTATTCCGGCGCGAACTGCGAACAAGGCTTGGTTCCCTGTATTTATACTCTTTTTTCCCACCCAAGGCTGGGTTGACAGTAAAAACAATTGTCCCGCTCAAACGGATGAACCAATCAACTTCAAGCATTTAAATTCAAACTATTTGCATTCAACTATTTACATATCCAACACTTACTTCTTCCTACTGGTGTGGGATCCTGAGGCCGGTGTGGGCGCACGCATGCCCGAAGTGATTTCGGCAATTTTTGCCCCCTTTTTTTGCTTCTGCATATGTGCAAAAATTGTTGAAATCTTCCTCATGTGAGATTTCCCTTCGGAGGCATGTGCAGAAGCAAAATCTCGCACGGAGTTGTGCACACACATGTCAAGGGTGCACGCAGCCGGCCCAGCCTCCAGAACCCATCAAAAAAAGTGCTAATGGATTGCCAAGCCCATTCGTACCAAGTGGGGCCCATCACTGGACTTTTGTCAGACCAATCCTAGAATACAGCTCGCCTGTATAGAACCCACATTGCATATCTGACATCAATTGAGACAGTCCAGAAATATTTCACAAGAAGAGTCCTTCACTCCTCTTCTCACCACAAAATACCTTACTCCGCCAGACTTGAAATTCTTGGTTTAGACAACTTAGAACTCTGTCGTCTCCGTTCCGACTTAATTATAGTTCATAAAAACATATACCAAAATGTCCCACCTTATTAACGACTACTTCACCTTCAACCGCAACAACACACGAGCACGACATCGATTTAAACTAAATGTCAACCGCTCCAAACTTGACTGCAAAAAATACGACTTCGGCAACAGAGTCATCAACGCCTGGAATGCTCTACCTGGCTCTGTGGTTTTTACTCCTAATCCCAAAACCTTTAACCTTAGACTATCTACAAATGACCTCTCCCCCTTTCTAAGAGGTCAGTAAGGGGTCGTGCATAGGCGCACCACTGTGCCTACCGTCCCTGTCCTATCGTCTTTTGTTACTTTTTATCATTACCTACTAATGTTTTATTTGTACAAATTAGCACCCCTATAATTGTTTTGACAAAATAAATAAATAAACTGAATAACTGCAGTGATTCACTGAAAAACAAAAGCAAAAAGGTTGTAAAATATAGGGCAAAATTAAATAAGTCCATTGGAGTTGGGCGGCATATAAATCTTTCTAAATAAATAAATGATTTTCTGGTTTAGCAACAGAACTTTTGGGGATTCATTGCAGTCGTAAGTCTATCTGAGGTTTTGATTGCATGCTTTTGATAAGCATCACGGCCACTTTGATCTCACCCAACTCCGACGCACTGGGTGCGAGGCTAATTTGTCTACATCTGGCACATCCTTCACATGCACTGTGTTTCCTTGCTTCAGCCTTGAGAGGCTTCCCAGCTATTCCGCTTAATGATTCTGGCCCAGCCCTTTGACAGTGAGTTGCCGCAAAAATATTGACACAATTCTTCTGCCTGGCCCTGAGACATTGAGATCCAGGGAGGTTCCCATCAGAAGTACCCAGTTTGACCTCTCCTGCGTGCCTGCCATGGACATCAGCTGCTCACTGGTAGCACAGAGCTGAGCAAGTATGTCGAGAATGAGCAAGGAGAAAATGTTCACACCACATTCGTACAGGGCAGGCGCCCCGTTCCAAACAGCCTCGTCCATCTCCTGATCTATCAACCAAAATGGAATCGCAAATAGGGATAAATTCTAGGTGAACGATACTGCTCAAAAATAAAGGGAACACTTTATAGGTTATGACCTATAAAGCCCTTTATGGCACCGGACCAGATTATCTCAGGGACCGCCTTCTGCTGCACGAATCCCAGCGACCAGTTAGGTCCCACAGAGTGGGTCTTCTCCGGGTCCCGTCAACTAAACAATGTCACTTGGCGGGACCCAGGGAAAGAGCCTTCTCTGTGGTGGCCCCGACCCTCTGGAACCAACTCCCCCCAGAAATTAGAATTGCCCCCACCCTCCTTGCCTTTCGTAAGCTACTTAAAACCCACCTCTGCCATCAGGCATGGGGGAATTGAGATACTCTTTCCCCTAGACCTTTACAATTTTATGCATGGTATGTCTGTATGTATGGTTGGTTTTTATATTAATGGGTTTTAATCATTTTTAGTATTGGATTATTATTGTACACTGTCTTATTGTTGCTGTTAGCCGCCCCGAGTCTCCGGAGAGGGGCGGCATACAAATCTAATAAATGAATTAATTAATGAATGAATGAATTAATTGATTGATTAATTAATTAATTAATTAATTAATTAATTAATAAACAAACAAACAAACAAACAACAGAATATAACTCCAAGTAAATGAAACTTCTGTGAAATCAAACTGTCCACTTAGGAAGCAACACTGATTGACAATCCATTTCACATGCTGTTGTGCACATTCAATTTTGTACAGAACAAAATATTCAATGAGAATATTTCACTCATTCCGATCTAGGATGTGTTCTTTGAGTGCTCCCTTTATTTATTTATTTTTGAGCAGTGTAGTTTGGTTTAAAGAGTCAGATTGGTGCAGTGGTAAATTCACTGGAGTAGCTCCAACTTTGGCAAGGCAGCCATCTGGATGACTTCGGACCAATCGCCAGGAGATCGTGAGTTCCAGTCCTGTCATAGCCATGGAAGCTGGTTGGGTGACTTTGGGCCAATCCACCAAAAAGATGATGAGTTCTAGTCCCATCTAGGTAAGAAAGTCAATTGCGTCACTTTAGGCCAATCACCAAGAGATGGTGACTTCTAGTTCCATTTTATCCATGAAAGTCAGGTGGATGACTTTGGGGCTATCATCAGGAGACGATGGGTTCTAGTCCCACCTTAAGAAAGCCAATTGTTTGAATCTGAACAAGTCGTTCTCTCTCAGCTCACCCCACCTCACAGGGTTTTGGGGGAAAAGAAGAGGAGAAAGAAGTACATTGTTACCTCTACCTAAGAACGCCTCTACTTACGCAACAAAATACCTTACTCCGCCAGACTTGAAATACTAGGATTAAACAATTTATAGCTACGTCCCCTCCGATCTGATCTAAGAAATGTAGTTCATAAAATCATATACCAAAATGTCCTTCCTGTTAATGACTACTTCACCTTCAACCACAGCAGTATGCGAGCACATAATAGATTCAAACTCAATGTAAACCGCGCCAAGCTTGACAGCAGAAAATACGACTTCAGCAATAGAGGGATCAACGCCTGGAACGCATTACCCCAAACTCCCAAATCTTCAACCTCAATTTGTCTACAGTTGACTTCTCCCCTTTTCTAAGAGGTCTGTAAGGGGCGTGTTTAAGCGCACCACTGTGCCTATCATCAATGTCCTAATGTCCCATTGTCCTCTTTTATTCTTACTTTTTACTTACGTTGTTTTTATACAAACTGTTCTGCCGGCGTGTCTCAACCGCCCATAATTACAGGGTAATTAGTCCAGGAAGACACACACCACACGATAAAAGGAAAACCCAAAAGTTTTTATAAACAGAAAAACAGAAACAGCTCCCTTTTTAAATGTCAAAGGGATTTTCTGGTACACACAAGGCACAGGTTAAATGCAATCCAATTGCTCACCCAATAACTGGGAAATTGAGTCCAATTCTAAAGTCCAGAGAGTCCCCACACAATGTTGAACAGCACAAAAACTACGATCTTGACGAAACAATGAATCAGAAAAACTGCCATGAGGCTGAAACACCAGGTTGCACTTTTATCTGTAGCACTAATTACGGCAGCCCCACCCAACCACAGGTGGCCTCATTTTCTCTTGTAATAATCCTTCAGTTGTTGTCTCCTATGCATCACTCTATGCATGCGTGGATGTGTCATTATTTCTTGTTCAAAATCCAGGGATGATACAGATGATTGATCTTCCCCTGGGCTGTCTGCCAAAGTCCCCTCTTTCCTGTCACTCACGCTTCTTTGGTCAGAGGAGGCTTCGTCGGCAGATTCCATTGGGAGCAAAACAGGCCTGCGGCATGTGGATGTTTCCCCCACATCCACCTGCACATTCATTGGGGCAGGAGCTGGGGCAGAGCTAACCACAACACAAACTATCCTATATCCTATCCTATACATGTTTGACAAACAAACAAACAAACAAACAAATAAATAAATTTGCTAGGAGCCAAGAACGAAGTGTGCAGACACAAACACACACACCATAGGGGAGGGGATCATGATGCTCCATTCTCCCATTTGTCAATTTTGACTGACTTGTGTATGCCTAGTTTAATGAAAAGAAGGACCAGGGGAGACATGATAGCAGTGCTCCAGTATCTCAGGGGTTGCCACAAAGAAGATGGAGTTAACTTATTCTCCAAAGCAACTGAGGGTAGAACAAGAAGCAATGGGTGGAAACTAAACAAGGAGAGAAACAACTTAGAACTAAGGAGAAATTTCCTGACAGTCAGAACAATTAATCAGAAGAAGAGACTGGACAACCATTTGTCTGAAATAGTACGGGATTTCCTGCCTTAGCAGAGAGTTGTGCTAGAGGATCTCCAAGGTTCCTTCTGTTTTTCTATATTTACTCCTTCTCCAGATGTTGATGGTTCAATTTCCCACCAATTCTCTGAAACCTACCAGATTTGGCCAACATCTACACTTCAAACTCAGATTTCGTTTCTTGGAAGAAAGAAGGGGAGGAGGAAGAGCAGGAGGAGGAGGAGGAGGAGGAGGAGGAGAAGAAGAAGAAGAAGAAGAAGAAGAAGAAGAAGAAGAAGAAGAAGAAGAAGAGGAGGAGGAGGAGGAGGAGGAGGAGGAGGAGGAGGAGGAGGAGGAGAAGAAGAAGAAGAAGAAGAAGAAGAAGAAGAAGAAGAAGAAGAAGAAGAAGAAGAAGAAGAAGAAGAAGAAGGGTAATTTGGGGGACTGAAGAGTGGATTATATGAAGCCAAGGATCAGGATGTGAAGTGAATCCATTTTGAAATAGGAGACAAAATCAATAGCCAGGATATATAATTGTTCATTTCAATTCAATCATGATCTTTACTTTAAAAAAAGAAGAAGCATCACTAATGCTTTGTTGTTGTTGTTGTTGTTGTTTTTTTAAAAAAAAACAGGAAGTCACATTCAGAGGAACCATTATGAAGATCCCGCAAACGGGCAACTCTCAGCGTGAATCCAGGTAATCTGAATCATTATTATAATAGCCGTCTCTTGCTCAAATGTACTAATCTGCTTCACCGTAGCCAGAAAGTTACCTTGTTTTTATCTGAAGTTAGAAAAGGGTCTTTACTTTAAGCTCAGAAGAACATATGATTTTGTACTTTAGAAACATAGAAGCATAGAAGACTGACGGCAGAAAAAGACCTCATGGTCCATCTAGTCTGCCCTTATACTATTTCCTATATTTTATCTTACAATGGATATATGTTTATCCCAGGCATGTTTAAATTCAGTTACTGTGGATTTACCAACCACGTCTGCTGGAAGTTTGTTCCAAGGATCTACTACTCTTTCAGTAAAATAATATTTTCTCATGTTGCTTTTGATCTTTCCCCCAACTAACTTCAGATTGTGTCCCCTTGTTCTTGTGTTCACTTTCCTATTAAAAACACTTCCTTCCTGGACCTTATTTAACCCTTTAACATATTTAAATGTTTCGATCATGTCCCCCCTTTTCATTCTGTCCTTTATTCTTCTAAGGCAGAGATCCTTAACTTTTGCTGCGGACATCAAGTCCCAGAATCCCCCAGCCTGCCACACAGTTCTAGGGCAGTGATGGTGAACCTTTTTGGGTTGACGTACCAAAAGGTTACCATGAACATTGGTAAAAACAATCAGAATACTAAATATAAACTTGGAGGAATTGAACCTATTGATAACCCTCAATCTGTCAAAGACCATGGAGTACTCATATCCAATGACCTAAGTCCCAGAGCCCACTGCAACAACATTGCCAAAAAGGCTTTAAGAGTTGTTAACCTAATCCATCGCAGCTTCTTCTCTGGTGATTTTGAACTGCTAACAAGAGCTTACAAAACATTTGTCAGACCAATCCTAGAATACAGCTCGCCTGTGTGGAACCCACATTGCATATCTGACATCAACACGATTGAGAGAGTCCAGAAATATTTCACAAGAAGAGTCCTTCACTCCTCTTCTCACAACAAAATACCTTACTCCGCCAGACTTGAAATTCTTGGTTTAGACAACTTACAACTCCATCATCTCCGTTCCGACTTAACTATAGTTCATAAAATCATATACCAAAATGTCCTACCTGTTAACGACTACTTCACCTTCAGCCGCAGCAACACACGAGCACGAAATCGATTTAAACTAAATGTCAACCTCCCCAAACTTGACTGCAAAAAATACGACTTCAGCAACAGAGTAATCAACGCCTGGAATGCACTACCTGATTCTGTGGTTTCTACTCCTAACCCCAAAACCTTTAACCTTAGACTATCTGCAATTGATCTCTCCTCCTTTCTAAGAGGTCTGTAAGGGGCGTGCATAAGCGCACCATTTTGCCTACCATCCCTGTCCTATTGTCTTCTTTTGTTACTTTTTATCATTACTTATCTAATGTTTTATATGTACAAATTATCACCCTATAATTGTTTGACAAATAAATAAATAAACAAATAAATAAACAAATAAATAAATAATAAACAATGAGGTTGTTAAGTGAATCCCCTGCCCTCGTTATTTTGCTTTTGGGAATCCATCTGGGAAGGTCACACAGGGTGATCCCATGACCCTGGGACACAGCAGGCTAAAATAATCCAATTTTTTTTCAGCGTCATTGTCATCTTGAGCAGTTCCTAAACAAATGGTTGCTAAACTGAGGACCACGTGCAATGTTCCCACAAAACATTTGTCAGGTGTGCTTCAACAAACGCAAACTTTGTCTGAGGAAGGGGGCTGCCACTAAGGAGAGCTAATGCTTTTAAAATAAAATTTGAGATCAAGAAAAGAGCTCCCCAAAACTCCTTTTAATATCGTTTTGGCTTTGGCCGGAGAGAAACACATCAGAGAAACTAGAACAGGCTGAATTTCATGTAAATGCCTTCAATTTTCCTCTAGCCCTGGGATAATATTTTAATCCCTTTTGTTTGGTTTTATATCTGACGGGATGCAGCTAAGCTCCTTATAAGAATCGGAGGGGAATGTTTAGGGTCAGCTTGTCCGAACCATTTGGATCAGCAGGCCAGGAAGCGTAGCCCTCTCCTCACCAGCACAAGGAAAAACACAGGGGGGTCCTTGACTTACAACTACGATTGGGCCCCAAATTCATGTGGCTAAGCGAGACATTTATTAAATGAGTTTTGCTCCATTTTTACGATCTTTTTCGCTACAGTTGTTAAGGGAATCACCTTGGTTATTAATTTAGTAATGTGGTTCCCCCCCCATTGACTTTACCTATTAGAAGTTCGTAAAAAGTGTTCACATTTGCCCCACAACTATCATAAATAGATGTGCCATTTGCCAAACTTCTGATTTTTGATCATATGAACGTAGGGAGAATGCAACAATCATAAGGGTCCTGTTGTGATTCCGTCTGAGGCCCCTCAGGGAACGGCTGATCCTCTGCCGGCTTCCTGCTCAGAGGGGGAGGATGAGGAACAGGAGGTTCAGGCAGACGGGGAGGAGGAATCTCAGGCTGAGGGAGAGGGAGGACAGCCAGAGTCCCCCGAGAGGGAGCTCTCCCCAGCAAGCAGCCTGGATTCCTTAGATGAAAATGCACAAGCAATAATCGATCTCCGGCAGAGAAGAGCAACACAACGAAGGGGACAATTAGCCAGGTACTTTCAGCACTAAAGAGGCAACAGCTGGGTTTGGGTGTGGTGCTCTCTGGAAAGGCTGAAAAGGCAGACCCACCCTTCCTGGCTTGTGGAGTATTATCTTTGGGAGTCCTGGGACCTGGCTGTGATCTTTGGCGTCTTGGAATTCTGGTTTGTGACTTTGAATACTGAAACCTTCGGGGGGAAAAGGTGTGGGTCTTATTCTCTACAGTGGTGGGTGTGCCAGCAAGAAGTCTGCTGTATTGTCTGGCCATCAGGACTCTGCTGTGAAGTCTCATAGCCTGCCTGTTGGGAAGAACAGGTTTTTCTCTGTGTTTATTTTTCAAACTATAAAGTGCTTTTGCTTTTACCAGCGTGTCTGGATGCTTTTTCCAGTTGGTGTTGAAGTCTGGGGGCACCCAGACAGAACAGGGTCCAAAATGGTTATGTCAATTCTGTCAAGTGCTATTTTAAGTTCCAACAATCCTAAACAAATGGTTGTAAGTCAACTACATATATATGTTTGATTTTCTGTCGAAATCACCCTGATATTCCCAAATGTGGGAGGAAGCATCCTTCCTTTCCTTTTGCCTCTCAATCCCATGCAGTGGCCATTCCATGGCAGGTAACTTTGTATATAGTCAACAACTATAATTTTATAGAGGCAAAAAAAAAAGCAAAGTTGCTTCCTCCCATATTTGGGGACCCCAGGGTGATTTCAACAGAAAATCAACCATATGGCTCTTCCCTGGTAAAAGCTGATTTGGAGGCGAGCCTGTGGCACAGAGGTTTATATCCTGCCTTGCATGCAGCACCCTGCAAGTTCAAATCCCAGTAAGGGTGTGTCTAACTGACGAGATCATAACAAGGTCGAAATAGATCTATAGTAGGCTTCTTTTCACTTATCAGCAAATGCATACAGTGGTACCTCGACATACGAGTTTAATTCGTTCCAGACCCGAGCTCTTAAGTCGATCAACTCACATCTCGAATGAATGACTTTAGACTTTGTTTTTTGTGCCAAGATAACTGGAAGGAAGGAGATTCTTGCGCCACCTAGTGGAAGCTCGGCTCGTATCCCGAATTTGAGCTCGGGTGTTGAACAGAAATTTCGCTCGCGTCGCGGCTCGTAACTTGGAATACTCACATGTGGAGCAGCTTGTATCTAGAGGTACTACTGTATAACATTTAATCCTCTTTTGAAAGCAGACTAGCAGAGTTGGAAGGGACTTTGAAGGTCTTCTAGTCCAACCCCCTGTTCAAGCAGGAAACTCTTATCCCATTTGGACAAATGGTTGTCCAATCTCTACTTTAAAATCTCCAGTGTTGGAGCACCCACGATTTCTGGAGGCAAGTCATTCTATTGATTTATTGTTGTAACTATCCGGAAATTTTCCTTAGTTACAGGTTGCTTCTCTCCTTGAAATAGTTTCCATCCATTGCATCTTATCTTGCCTTCTCCAAGTGCTGGGTTCTTCCCAGTTCAGACCAGATCACCCAAATCATTAGGGACCTGCTGGTGATGTAATTTTGGCGTCAAGAATCCGGTTCTGTCTGTGCCGGTCCATGCTCACTGCCATCTTTTTTTTCCTTAATTTTCGGCTGTTCCAATGGCTTTGCCTCATTCTGTGCTTTGAAAACAGCCCCCCACCCACCACTGGGTTAATTCTGACCTTTATTTCGTTGCCTGAAGCACAGCTGATCAGCTCCTCAGCTGTGTTTAGGGCTGAGTCCACCTTCTCAGCATGCGCAGAAGGGAAATCGCATGGTGAGACACATTGCGATACACACCGGTGGCGAAGATAAGTGGACCCCACCCCTGCTTTGGAAAACGGGTTGACTTCCTCTTCTTCATGGCAACCCCTTTTGGCTACAAGGGTTATCTGGAAACTAAGGTTACAAAGCACATGGCTCTCGCGGGGAATATTCGCAGGGCAAAGTTGGTATTAATATCATGTAGTGGAAGCTGGCAGAAGAGAACAACCAGTGGTCAGTAGATCACCGACTGCCATTGTGGTGAATGTTACCGTGTGAAGTGTGTGGGTTCCACTTATCTCCGCCACCGGTGTGCATTGCAATGTGTCTCCTCATGCGATTTCCCTTCTGCACATGTTGACTACTTCAGCCTCAACTGCAACAACACAAGAGCATGCAAGAGATTCAAACTTAATACGAACCGCTCCAAACTTGACTGTAAAAAATATGATTTCAACAATTGAGATGTCGAAGCGTGGAACTCATTACCGGACTCAATTGTGTCAACCCCTAACCCCCAACACTTCTCCCTTAGACTCTCCACGATTGACCTCTCCAGGTTCCTAAGAGGCCAGTAAGGGGTGTAGATAAGTGCACTGGTGTGCCTTTCGTCCCCTGTCCAATTGTCTTTCCTTTCTCTCACTTATCATATATATTTTCTTTCTTTCATATATCCTCTCCTCTAAGTTCACTTTTACCCTTATATATATTACTACATGTCTATTTTTCTTCCTATGTATTTGTGTATTGGACAAGTGAATAAATAAATAAAAAATAAATGTTCAGAAGATGGATTCAGCTCTAAATACACTACCTGAATGCTAAGGGCATGAACGCTGCTGCGATGGGTGCCCAAGATTTTTCTCGCCAATAGCAGATTTTGGAATTTTTTGGCTGAAGGAGAATGGGGGTGGAGTCACTGCATTGATTGATGTTTTCTCCCTGGAGTATGGGGATACTATACAGTTGAGAAAAGCCTCACCTTCAATCTCAAAATTCTTGGACAGCACTAATGTGTCGATTTTGTGCGCTCCAGTAAGCATCTTGGCCACCCATCGCAGCAGTGTTCAAGCCCTTAGTATTCAGGTAGCGTATTACAGCGCGCATGTCGCCCTTGGAGGGAAATGGAATGAGGTCACTCATCTCTAACCTTCACCACAATGCCAGTTGATGATCTACTGACCACTGGCAGTGCTCGTCCACTTCTGCTGGCTTCCCATTGTTGTGGTTAGCTCTGGCCCAGCTCCTGCCCCAAGGACTGTGGATGTGGGGGAGACATCCACATGCCACAGGCCTGTTTTGCCCCCGGTGGAATCTGCTGATGACGGCTCCTCTGACCAAGAAGACATGAGTGACAGGGAGGAGGAGAGTGTGGCAGACAGCTCAGAAGGAGATCAATTATCTAGCTCCTCCTTGGATTCAGAACAAGAATTAACGATACAGCCACGCATGCGGAGAGCGATGCATAGGCAACAACAACAGAGAGATTATTATCAAAGAAAATGAGGCCACCTGTGGTTGGGTGGGGCTGTGGTAATTAGTGACGCCATTGTGGAGGATTATCTGATCGTTGTGTTTCGTGACTGCTTTACTGACTTTGACCGTGTGTATGCTGCTTTTCCCCGCTTTGAAACTAAACCAGAGCAAAGTGTGTTTCACTTTGTGAGAGAAGAAGGACTGTGAATTGCCTCACAGCTGCAAGCTAAGTATCACAGAACTGATAAGGGACTTGTACAAATTACCAGTTTGTTTGGAGACCAGTGCTCTTTGCTATACCAAAAGAGGGCTTAGGTTAAGTGAATTTTCCTTATAAAGAACATTGTTTTGAATTTTCAAATGTGTGTGTGTGTCTGAAATTTGTACCTGTGAATTTTTGGGAGGAGTCTACCAGAGAGCCCGACAGAACACCCATAGTATCAACTTCCCCCGTGAATATTCCCCGCGAGAGCTACATGCCTTGTAACCTTACTTTCCAGATAACCATTGTATGTCCCATTGGAAAAATCTAGCTTCCATTGAACTTCATGGGAATTCAATAAGAGGTATTGGACATATAACTACAAATCTTATTTGCCATCTGAAGGTTTTTGTGGGTTGTGTTTTTTTTTTTTTTTTTTGCTGTGGAATGCTTGGGTCGAATTGCCCGGGTCACAAACCAATTACAAAAATAACCACCCATATAAAAGATGTTGAATATGTACAAAATGTTCCCGTCAATATGTAAGGAACAAGAGGGGGGGGGAAAGTCAAGAAAATGTTTATTCCATTAATGGAAGAAAATGGCAGGGAGATGACAGGCAGGGGGGCAGAAATCTGAGCTGCTTTATTCCTTTTTTGCATCTGAGTTTACGCACAAGGAAAAAAATAGACCAACTTATGAAAAGCAGAGCAGTGGGAGATAGAAGAAGGGGTGCAGGTCAAAACAGGGAAGAAAGTGGTAAAAAGAACACCTATCCACTTTAGAGCAATTGAAATTACCAGGACCAGATGGTTTGCATCTCAGGATACCAAAAAATGCTCCGTCCTATACTTTGGCAAAAAGGATCAGAACACCAAATACAAGCTGAATAAATCCCTGCTGTTCTGTTCAGGTCTGTGAGACCCGAAATCAAAGTTTGAGCCCCTGTAAAAAAAATTCCCTGCATATCTGAAACTTGAAATTTCATGACTTTGCATCATTTCAGGGGTTCTCTCTATGATAATTTTTTTTTTTGGGGGGGGGGGGGGGGCTTTTTTCTTGCTGAAAAAAAAGTCCCGAATGTTCTGTTCCCTGGTCAACTTGACCCACAATTAAATGAAAATTGAACTGAAAAAAAATGATGCTTACAGGTTTATTTTGATCAAAAAGCCCCTGCCCCCCCCTTTTTGTGATCTTTTTTTCAATTTATAGTTTAGCCTGCAAAATGCGTTCAATTTTACTAAAGTTGGTGTGGGATTGGTAGTTTGAATATTTCTGAACATAAGAACAATATAAATGAAGTGAAAAAAATGAGGCTTATTGGGGTTTTTTTATCAGAAATAAGGTGTCCCCCCCCCCCCCCCCAGGCTGCTTGCAACCATTTTCACTTTTAAAAAATTTTAGGCTCCAAATTCAAAATATTTTTAACATCTTTGGCATTGATTTACTAAATTTAACATTGCTGATCATCATAAAAATATTTTTATGGGGTGGGGGCAAATTTCTTTGGAGGAAAAAACCTTACACTTTTACTGTTTCGGGTCATATAGGTACTTAAATTTGGTCTTTTTGAAAACTTTTTTTGCTGGTAAACTAGTTTGAACATTTCTGCACACAATGATATGAAAATTGAACTGAAAACATTGATGCTTATTGGTTTATTTTGATCAAACCCACCCCCCCCCCACCATTTTTGAGCATTTCATGTCAGTTAATATTTTTTTAGGCTACAATTCTCCAAGGGATTTCCCCCAAAAGGTTTAATATACAAAATTGAACATTCCTGATCATAAGAAAAATATAAATGAACTGAAAAAATTGATGCTTATCGGTTTATTTTCGAATATAAGAACATAGCCTACTTGAGTATAAGCCTATTTGAGTATAAGCATGGGGGGGGGGCGCCTTTTATGAGCAAAATAAACCAATACCTGGCTCAAGGTTGACTCAGCCTTCCATCCTTCCGAGGTGGGTAAAAAGAGGATCGGATTGTGGGGGCAATAGCCTAGCTCTGTTAAAAAGTGCTATTGCTAACATGTTGTAAGCCACCCTGAGTCTAAGCAGAAGGGCAGCATAAAAATTGAATAAATTTAAAAAAATGCATCAATTTTTTCATTTAATTGTGTGCAGAAATGTTCAAATTAGTTTCTGTTCTGTCTGGGTTCCCCCAGACCTCAACACCAACTGGAAAAAACAGCCAGACACTCTGGTAAAAGCAAAAGTACTTTATAGCTGGAAAAAATAAACACAGAGGAAAACCTGTTCTTCCCAACAGACAGGCTATAATACTTTACAGCAGAGTCCTGATGTCCAGACAATACAGCAAGCTTCTTGCTGGCACACCCACCCCAAGGTTTCAGTAGTCAAAGGCACAAACCAGGATTCCAAGACGCCAAAGTTCACAGCCAGGTCCCAAGACTCTCAAAGATAAAACTCCACAAGCCAGGAAGGGTGGGTCTGCCTTTTAGCCTTTCCAAAGAGCACCACACCCAAACCCAGCTGTTGCCTCTTTAATGCTGAAAGTACCTAGCCAATTGGTCCCTTCGCTGTGTAGCTCTTCTCTGTCGCAGATCAATTATGGCTTGTGCATTTTCCTCTAAGGAATCCAGGCTGCTTGCTGGGGAGAGCTCCCTCTGGGGGGACTCTGGCTGTCCTCCCTCTTCTTCAGCCTGGGATTCCTCCTCCTCGTCTGCCTGCACCTCCTGTTCCTCATCCTCTCCCTCTGAGCTGGAAACCGACAGAAGATCAGCCGTTCCCTGAGGGGCCTCAGACAGAACCACAACAGTTTCCAAGTGAAAAAAGCTTTCAAAAAGACCAAGTATAAGTACCTAAAATGAACAATTTTCGGTCTGGGTCAAATAGACCTGGGAACAGAACTTTAGGATGTGTTTTTCAGCAGAACAGCAGGGATAAACAAGACCTTGCAGAAAAACCTCACTCCGTAAAAGACCTTGGAATACTCATATCAAATGACCTAAGTGCCAAAGCCTTCTGCAACAACATCGCCAAAAAGGCTTCAAGAGTTGTTAACTTAATGCTGCCTAGCTTCTGTTCCGATAATCTTGCACTACTAACTAGAGCATACAAAACTTTCACCAGACCAATCCTTGAATACAGCTCATCTCTCTGGAACCCAAACCAAATTTCGGATATAAACACTGTAGAAAATGTCCAAAGATACTTTACAAGAAGAACCCTCTACTCAGTGATGGGCTCCTACGGAAACAGTCAGGAACGCAGTTTCGGTAGCAAAATTTGGAGCTCCACCTCAGAGCCCCCAAGTTGCACTGAAAGATGTTGAAACAAAATGCATGTCACGCCCACAGTGTGGTAGTAAAAATTTTGGTAGCCCCTCACTGCCTCCACTCCTCCACTTGCAACAGAGTACCCTCCACGACTAGTCTCACATTCCTACATTTAGAAAGCTTAGAACTACGTCACCTTAAACACGACCTAAGCATAGCCCATAAAATAATCTGCTACAATGTCCTTCCGGTCTATGACTAATTCAGTTCCAACCACAACAACACAAGAGCACACAACAGATACAACAGGTTAAATAAACTGCCCCAAACTTGACTGCAGGAAATATGACTTTAGTAACCGAGTAGTTGATGCATGGAACTCACTACTGGACTCTGTAGTATCATCACCTAACCCCCAAAACTTTACCCTTAACCTATCCACAATTGATCTCTCTTTATTCCTAAGAGGTCAGTAGGGGGAGTGCATAAGTGCATTAGGGTGCCTTCCATCCCCTGTCCTAATGTTTCTCTTTTACTAGTATCATGTATATAAATATTGTTATAAGTATTGTTATATATATCTTTGTATACCCCAATAGATAGATAGATAGATAGATAGATAGATAGATAGATAGATAGATAGATAGATAGATGTAGATGATAGATAGATGATAGATAGATAGATAGATAGATAGAGATAGATGATAGATAGAAGATAGATAGATAGATAGATAGATAGATAGATGGATGGATGGATGGATGGATGGATGGATGGATGGATGGATGGATAGATGATAGATAGATAGATAGATAGATAGATAGATAGATAGATAGATAGAGATAGATGATAGATAGAAGATAGATAGATAGATAGATGGATAGATGGATAGATGGATAGATGGATAGATGGATAGATGGATAGATGGATAGATGGATAGATGGATAGATGGATAGATGGATAGATGGATAGATGGATAGATGGATAGATGGATAGATGGATAGATGGATAGATGGATAGATGGATAGATGGATAGATGGATAGATGGATAGATGGATAGATGGATAGATAGATAGATAGATAGATAGATAGATAGATAGATAGATAGATAGATAGATGGATGATAGGATCTCAGAATTGATGAGCAAAATCTTTCAGATTGCCAGAGGATTGGAAAAGAAAGGATGCAATAGTTCCAACCTTTATGAAAGTGGATCTGGAAAAACTACAGCCCTGTCCGCTTGACATCAAAGCCCATCCGGAGAAAGATAATCAGATTTGCGAGCAACTAGAAATGAACAAAGCAATCACTGGAAGCCAGCATGGGCGTTCTTTAAAAGCAGATCATGTTAGGAAGCCTAAATTAGTGGATCAAGAAAGATGCAGTGGATCCAGTATGCTAAGGACTTCAGTAAGACATTTGACAAAGTAGCCCGCATTTCCTGGTAAGATAGAACAATATGGGATAATATTACCACCACCAGATGGATTCACAGTTGGTGACCAAACACACTCAAGGTTCTATCTTGGGCTCAGTGCTGCTCATAAAGTCTCTACTGTAGATGAGGCAGGTGGAAGAGGAAGTCAACCAATTTGCAGATAACGCAAATTGGCGATTTGCGTTATCTGCAAAGGGCGAGTACAAGTGCACTAGAGTGCCTTCCGTCCCCTGCCCTATTGCTCTCCTATATCTCCTATACCTTTCTTCTATTCCTATATCTCTTCTTCTATTCTTTCATTGATATGTTCTATTACTATACCTTCTTTTCTATTCTTTCTTACCGGTAGATATATTTTACTATGAGTATCTCCTCTATAACCTTCGTCATGTATTTTACTATGTATATATATATACCCACTAAACCCTCTTTGTATATTGGACTAAACAAACAAACAAACAAACAAACAAATAAATAAACGCCAAGCTGCAAGAAACTGCTAACACTAATAAACTCAAAATTCAGAAACTTAACAGATTTGTGTGTTGGGACCTACCCATCAAGATACAATTCATTGTTGTGAAAAGGAATCTCCTGAGTTTAGGCAGGAAAAACCAAATGCATAGGTGCAGAACAGGCTCAACAATAGCCTTGATGTTGTAGTGGACAACTACTTAAGTATGAGCCAGCAGTGTGCTGCTGCAGCCAAAAATGCCAAAACAGTTCTGGGCTGTATCAGATACTGTTAACAAATTAACAGAATTGGAAGGGACCTTGCAGGTTATTCTGCTTTGGGCTTATTGGATCGGAACAAAGAAGCCCCCACGAGCAAAGGATTCAATTCATATACTTTTTATATAGTTAAAAATGCTTTGTACAGACAGGAGCGGACTTTTTCAGTTCAGGTTGGCAGAGGCTCCACTCAAATTGGCCAAGAGATAACAAATGGCCGGCAGCCGAGAGGCAGAGCTAATTAGCACATTCTTCCTTGAGATAAAGTCCATAAATCACACACATACTCTTACAAATCTCCAGGTTTCTTTTCTTTCTCATTCATCGGTATCTCTGCATGACTCTTAAAGGAGCCACAACAGTTTCTCAGCATGGCAGTTCTGGAACTCCGGATCTGAATCCTCCACCATGACGAACATTGAAACTCCACACCTCTTTACCTGTTGTGGTTTGCTCTGGGCCAGTTCCTGCTCCGAGGACTGTGGGTGTTGGTTTGGGAGAATCCTCACGTTATCAGAGACTGGTTTTGCTGTCTACAGCTTCTGACAGTGAGGATTCTGTGTCAAGGGCAGATTCTGGGAGTGAAGCAGGATCAGATGATATGGTAGTTACAGGCAGCCCATTAGCTAATGACCCCATTAGTGAATCATCATTAGATTCAGAGGAAGAGGGATTCATAGATGCTCGCAGGCGCAGGTTTATGATGAGAAGGGAACAACTGCACAAGTATTATAGAAAATAAGGGAGAACACCTGTGGATGGGGCTGCTGATAAATTGCCAGTGTCACTAAGAGTGTGCATGGGAGATTATCCGTTTGGTGAGAGACGAGTGCTGTTTGATTTTGGACTGCTTCAGGATTTTACCAGGACTTTTTGACTATTTCACAGTTAAGTACAGCTTGAGGACTCTTGAAAGGAGTGGCTGTGACGTCTTCACAGCTGCCTTTATCTGCTCTGCTTTTGTTTTTGCTTTTCACAGCATTCCAGGCTTCTGGTTTGTGGGAGAGCACTTTAGCTGATTAAAGTGCGTGTGTGCAATATTTTTCTTTTGATAAACTGACTCTTTGTTTACTTTACAACAGTGTGTATGTTTGAATGTACACTTTGGACTTAATTGGGGCTCGTAATGTGAAGCCTGGCATAACATTTTCCCAGAACCCTTCCCTTATATACAGACTGGATGTGGACAACTCTTTCCTAAAACTATAACTGACTAGGCTTTCTTTCATAGACTCTCTTTCTGAACTTTTTCCCATAAAGATATTCCTGTCTGCTTCTTGACCTTCTGACCTGGGCATTTAATAGGGGCTCCTGATTCCTGATGTCTCCCTCCTCCTCTGATTCAGACATTACCATCCTCGTGATTTCTGCAGTCTCTGGAGATTCCTCAGGTTCTAATTCTCACTCACTCTCACTTTCTGACTTAGTAGTCGAGAACACTGGCCTAAGGTACCAAGATGGATCCAGTTTACCCTCCTCAGAATCTGTCACTAACTGACCTGGAGTGGACCACTCACAAACACAGGTCATCTAGTCCAACATACTGTCCAAGTAGGAGACCCTACATCTGTTTCTATCTAGGATCAAACTCACAAGGCATCTTGTGAGGCAAAAGCTCCACCTCTAGGCCACAGCAGCACTATCGAAAGAGGGATAGTATCTGTTCTTTTCTCACATAGCAAATGAGCAGCAATTAACTTCCATTTAAGGCTCAGACACAGGGTGTTGAAATGAAATAATCTATTGTACAATCAGGTTTGTTGAAAAACTCAAATTATAACAAAGGAATGTCCTTCAGCTGCCAAAGTTCAAAGCAAGTGGGAGAGCTGATAAGATAAATTTCAAAAGAAGGTTTCCAAAGCAAAAATTTATTCACAGACTTCACACTATAATTGCTCAGAACTGCAGAAAGGTAACTTTGTATGAAAGGCAAAAACTCTTAACATGCTCTTTTCCTTCGAAGAATCAAACACTGATTTTCTGCAACGGGAACCTCCCAATCTCCTCCCCTTTTATACACTTTAGGATTATAGCCTGAGCACAGCTGTACCCAAGTCCTCCTTCTGAGTCTGCATAACTGCTCTTGCCTCCCCTGTATCCTTCTCACTCTTGCGTCCAGGATAGGGTCCCTTACTTCCCCTTCCTCATCAGACCCAGGCAAAGTCCCAGTTGAGGGTTCTGTAGCCTGCACAGGACCCTCACACACTATTTCTTCCTCCTTCTCATTGTCCGAGTTCTCTCACAGGCATACAGGCCAGTTATGCTCAGACTGACCCGGTACATCTGGGTCGAAGTCTGTTATCAAAGGGCCTAGCTGCGATCCAACCGCAACAGTATCAAGATCAGAAGAAGTGATAGTTCCACTCACTTCTATACTAGGGAGGTCACAACTGGAACACGGCATCCAATTCTGTTTAGCAAAGAAGATGCTGAGACCCCGGAAAGAGAAGAGCAGAGAAGAGCAACAAGGAGGATAAGGATGCTGCATACTAAACCTTACAATGAAAAAATAAAGGGGGGGGATATATGTGTCCCAGGATAATGTTGCAGGTTGGTCACTGACACCAGAGGTCTTCTGAGTTTTTGGACACGTGCCAGAGCTCATCTTCCAGGAATGTCTATCTAGCATATGATGAACCATTGAGGGAATTAGGTGAGTCCAGTCTAATGAAGAGAAGGATTGGGGGGAGATGGTAGCTGTTTATCAGTACCTGAGGGTCTGTCACAGAGAGGAGAGGGCTGACTTATTCTCCAAAGCACCCGAAAGCAGGAGAAGAAGAACAGGTGGAAGCTTGTTAAAGAGAGATCCATCCTGGGAACCAAGGAGAAATTTCTGAGAGAGAAAACAATTAATCAGTAAAACTTTCATTCTTTCTTTCCTCCCTCCCATTTTCCCCACTTTCCTTCCTTTCTTCCCTCCCGTCTCACACTCTCCTTCCTTCCTTCCTTCATGACTGCCTGCCTTCCCACCCCTCCCTCCCCTTTCCCCAACTCTCCATCCTTCCTTCCCCTTTTCCCACCTTTCCTTCCTTCTTCCTGCCTGCCTACCTGTCTTCTCTCCCTCCCTCCCCTTTTCCCACTCTCCATCATTCCTTCCCTTTTCCCCACCCTTCCTTTCTTCCTTCTTCCCTTCCCTTCTTTTTCCCACCCTTCCCTCCTTCCTTCCCGTCTGCCTACCCATCTTCCTTCCTTCCCTCCCCCTTTTCCTACTCTCCATCCTTCCTTCCCTTTTTTGCACTTTCCCTTCTTTCTTTCTTTCCTTCCTTCCTTCCTCCCTCTCTCCCTTCCTGCCTGCCTCCTTCCCTCCCTCCTCCTAATTTTGTGGCTCTCCCTTTCATCCACGCAACTAGAACGAATGTAACACTCTTTGTGACTTTTTACCTCCCATATAAAATATTTCCCAGCCATTCGATAATCCCTGCTAATGGATGAGCTCCTTGGGTGTCTCTTGCGTGGTGGGCGAAGGGCAGCTGCACTTCTTGGTCTTTTTATGGATCAACGGCAGTCATGTTGTTGGGGGGGGGCAGGGGGAGAGGAGATCTATGCACATACATGTATTGTCAGCTGCTGACTCAGCTGTAGCCCTCTGATCGGAGTTCTACCGTGTTGTGGTTTTCCCTGCTCTTCAGAATGCTGGGTCATACAAGCACAGTTTTATTCAGTAAGGGTTTGTAAGGGCTCCTTTGTCTTTGCTGCAATCTCTGTTTGCTGATTTCTTTCGTTTGTTTGAAACACAGAAGATTGACAGCAGAAAAAGATCCATGGTCCATCTAGTCTGCCCTTATACTATTTGCTGTATTTTATCCTAGGATGGTGGTTGTTGTTGTTGTTGTTGTTGTTGTTGTTGTTGTTATTATTATTATTATTATTATTATTATTATTATTATTATTATTTAGATTTGTATTCCGACTCGGGGCGGCTCACAAGATACAAAAACAACACAACAAATCTAATAATTAAAAATTACTACGAAAATCCCATATATAATAAAATCAGTCAGCCAATTCATTCACAACCACGCATTATATGTTTATATGTTTATATAATGTTTTTCCCAGGCATGTTTAAATTCAATGACTGTGGATTTACCAACCGCGTCTGCTGGAAGTTTGTTCCAAGCATCTACTACTCTTTCAGTCAAATAATATTTTCTCACGTTGCTTCTGATCTTTCCCCCAACTCATCTCAGATTGTGTCCCCTTGTTCTTGTGTTCACTTCCCTATTAAAAACACTTCCCTCCTGAACCTTATTTAACCCTTTAACATATTTAAATGTTTCAATCATGTCCCCCCTTTTCCTTCTGTTCTCCAGACTATACAGATTGAGTTCATTAAGTCTTTCCTGATACGTTTTATGCTTAAGACCTTCCACCATTCTTGTAGCCCGTCTTTGGACCCGTTCAATTTTTTGTAGGGAACGTCTCCAGAACTGAACCCAGGATTCCAAATGTGGTCCCACCAGTGCTCTATACAGCAGGATCACAATCTCCCTCTTCCTGCCTGTTTGTTTATTTATTTGTTTGTTCGTTGTTTGTTTGTTTCGTGATATTTATATGACGCCCAATTCTAGATGGACTCTGGGCGGCTCACAATAATCACAGCAACTAAAAAGCAATACAACAACAACAGTAAAAACAGCAAATAGCGTAAAATGAATAAATAACCCCAAAACCATGCCTACACTCTATCCATTCCTAGTCTCAGGCCTGCCAGAAAAGCCAGGGTTTAATGGCTTTCCGGAAGATGGTTGGGTGGGGATAGTACAGGTCTCTGGAGGCAGTTGATTCCAGAGCATCGGAGCCACCACAGAGAAGGCCCTTTCTCAAGGTCCCGGCAACCAACATTGTTTGGCGGATGGGATCCAGAGAAGCCTGACTGTGTGAGCCCTTATTGGCTGTTGAGAGGTATGAGGCAGAAGGCGGTCGTGTAAGTAGCCTGGCTCTGAGCTACGTAGGGTGGTAAAGGTGATAACCAACACCTTGATTTCATTTATCACAACTATTACTTTTGTCTGAGATTTTCCACGACAGAGCAATTTCAAGAGAGGGGGCCACACATTGAATGGTTCTATCCTTATTCCCACAGGTGAACCAAAAAGGTGAAGAGGTTGGAGTTAAATACAATTGTTTGAAGAATCTCGGTTCTTTTCCAAGTGAGGAGAAAGGCACTGGAGACATGGAAGTTTATTGATGGATTATTGATGAACAGGATCATATGATTTGAGTTTTAGGCAGAAAAAGCGAAGAGATGTGGGTGTGGGTGTGGGTGGATTTTGTGCCCTCAGTTGGGCTTTGAATTTGAGCTTGTATTTTGATTGGTTGTCAGACTCCCATGGAGCCATGTAGGGGAAACTTTGAAAGTTGTCTTTTGAGTCCCAAGCTTGGTTGACTATTGCTGGGTGTTCTGTCGGGCTCTCTGGTAGACTCCTCCCCAAAATTCACAGGTTTCAAAATTTCAGACACACACACGTTTGAAAATTCAAAATAATGTTCTTTATACCGAAGATGCAAATAAACGGAGCACTCTTTTTGTATAGCAAAGAGCACTCGTCTCCAAACAAACTGGTAATTTGTACAAGTCCCTTATCAGTTCTGTGATACTTAGCTTGCAGCTGTGAGGCAATTCACAGTCCTTCTTCTTTCACAAAGTGAAACACACTTTGCTCTGGTTTAGTTTCAAAGCGGGGGAAAATCAGCACACAAAAAGTCAAAGTCAGTAAAGCAGTCATGAAACACAACGATCAGATAATCCTCCACAATAGCCAAACCCACAGGCTGCTATTTATAGCAGCCTCACTAATTACCACAGCCCCACCCAACCACAGGTGGCCTCATTTTCTTTGATAATAATCTCTCAGTTGTTGCTGCCTATGCATCGCTCTCCACATGCATGTCTGTATCATTAACTCTTGTTCCGAATCCAAAGAGGAGCTAGATAATTGATCTCCTTCTGCGCTGTCTGCCACACTCTCCTCCTCTCTGTCACTCATGTCTTCTTGGTCAGAGGAGCCTTCATCAGCAGATTCCACCGGGGGCAAAACAGGCCTGCACATGTGGATGTCTCCCCCACATCCACAGTCCTTGGGGCAGGAGCAGGACCAGAGCTAACTACAACAGCTGGGTAATGATGTAATGAAAGGGCTTTGGGTAATTCCTACTATGGCTCTCCCTGAAGGAGGTAGATCTTTGTTATGTAGAATAAATGGACTCAGGCCTTAATGGCCGATTGACAAAGGTGGGAAGCTGAGTTTCTGCCTCCCTTTTAGGGGAAATGTTTTAGTGGGGATGTTTATTTTAGTTGGAATATTCTGCCCTTTTTTATATTTCCTAAAATATTCCTCATTTTCCTAGGTAAGAGGTGGGTGCTAACATCCTACACTTGTAAGGGAGACCCCCTCAAAACCTGATTGCTTTGGTTAAGAAATAGAAAAACGGGACATTGTCTTTCTGTATTGTTGCCAAGGAAATGATATAGATGCGAAATCAAATCTCAGACAGTTTTTTATTGATAGAACATACAATCCTACAGCAGAATTTTCCATTTGTGAATACAGTACTACTTTATTGTTAGTTTCTAAGTCTGAATTGTAAGTTAGTCATTCAATCACATATTGAATTGATTGATTGATTGATTGAACCACAATCACAATGGGGTGGCGCAGTGGTATTTTGCATTTCTTCATATCCCCAAAGTCGCAGAAAATCTCGGTAAGCAGAAACTAGCAGAAATAGAAGGACTTGTTCACCTAAATATTTTTTCAAACAAATGCCCCGGAAGTTAATTGCTTTTAATTCCTTCCAGGGTGGTTTCTGCAGCAGTTTTGTGGGATCTCCACAGAAGGAAAGAGGGGTGTTTTTAGCAGATAATCACAATAAAATTAGCCATCAAAAGTTGGAGGATGGAAAACATTTAAGGAGTCGAGTTCTCTGCTTAGCAATTTTGTGGATCTGGAAGACAAATTCTGATAAAGAGGCCTAGGACGCCATAAGAATGTGAGGGGGGCATATTCCCTCTTGCAGACATTCTCTCTATGTTAAACCTACTTTTAGCCCCCCCCCCTCCAATTCAATGCACCTGTGCGACTTCCAAATGGACAGAGAGATTCTCCTTCCCGGGTTTTTATTCCACTTTCTGTGAGACAATGTTTTATTACATATTTTATCTTTTCCACCTGACTGTTGTTATTACAGGATTTTGCTGGAAAGCGCTGGAGGCTGTCCCGTTGGCTCTGAGCATGCGGCATTGGAAGAAGTTAAATAAATAAATTATTAAAATGCATTAAATAGAAATGGCCAGAGAGGGCATCTCCTTTGTCCTTGGAACAGGGAGCGATTTCCTACTTAAAAAGCGATTAACCCAAATGCTTTTCAATTTATAAGGTGGAGATCAATCAATAATAATCCCATTTAATCTCAATATAAATCCTTTAATTTTTTTTAATTAAAAGCAACCTGATACCATCGCAAACTGGGGAGGCACGCACAAGACAAGAACACAAGGGCTGCAAAAATGCAAGACTACCACTACGTAAGACCTGAAAGATGAAATATACAACTCTGATTGCATGTTTCATACCCACTGAGGATTAACCCTTGAAGGCCTGGATCTCATCTTGCTTCTGATGCTTCGTGGGAAAAACTCTCCCCTACCCAGACTTCCTCAGGACTGGGACTGTCTTTGTAGTATCAGAGTATTAAAATGATCAGAGGACAATATTCTTGTAGTACTAAAATAAGAGTTATTTGTTGCAATGTCCACCTAAGCCAAGTGACACATCTATTTGACCCATAGTTAAATTAAAATCTCATGCCCAATATCTTTGCAGCTAATTAGGCTCTATTATTCAATCCTTTATAAATATATTTTTCAAAATTAATATTATTTTTCTAAATAATCAAGGTGGCAAACATATTTAATTCTCCTTCCTCCTCTTATGTCCCCCACAACAGCAGTCCTGTGAACTCAGCAGAGAGAATGATTGGCCCAAAATCACGCAGTCAGCTTTCATTCCTAAGGCAGGACTAGAACTCACCATCACCTAGTGATTGGCTGAAAGGCGGGACTAGAACTCGCTGTCCCCTGGTGATTGGCCAAAAGTCAACCAGCTGGCTTTCACACCTAAGTTGGGACTAGAATTCACAGTCTCCTGGTTTCCAGCCTATTCTAATCATTAGGAATTGGGTGAGATGAATTGCCGGTCAAGTTTGGCATTTATTGTCTAAAAATAAAGATTATTGTACGCAGCCCTCGGAGAAGAACGGCATACAAATTAAACAAATAAACAAATAAACAAATAAACAAATAAACAAATAAACAAATAAACAAATAAACAAATAAACAAATAAACAAATAAACAAATAAACAAATAAACAAATAAACAAATAAACAAATAAACAAATAAACAAATAAACAAATAAACAAATAAACAAATAAACAAATAAACAAATAAACAAATAAACAAATAAACAAATAAACAAATAAACAAATAAACAAATAAACAAATAAACAAATAAACAAATAAACAAATAAACAAATAAACAAATAAACAAATAAACAAATAAACAAATAAACAAATAAACAAATAAACAAATAAACAAATAAACAAATAAACAAATAAACAAATAAACAAATAAACAAATAAACAAATAAACAAATAAACAAATAAACAAACACACAAACACACAAACACACAAACACACAAACACACAAACACAAAAACACACAAACACACAAACACACAAACACACAAACACACAAACACACAAACACACAAACACACAAATAAACAAATAAACAAATTTATATTTTTATAATTATATTTTTATATTATAGTTATAATTATAATATAATACCCCATAAAAACAGTTCTAAACCATTTAAAACCAGAAAATAGAATAACAAAAAAAACTTTCTCCAAACTTAGAAACGGTGGGATATTTTTGTTGATAGTTTGTTTGTGTTTAGTAAACTTTGAAGGGCTTCTTTTTGGGGCACCTGAAAAGATGGTGGTAGTGGGTTGGAGGTACTACAGAGAAGCAACAGGACAGATTAGCCACTTTTGATGAGTAGCTGCACCAGTTCTGACTGGACCTGCTGTGGTTAGCTCTGGCCCAGCTCCTGCCCCAAGGACTGTGGATGTGGGGGAGACATCCACATGCCGCAGGCCTGTTTTGCCCCCGGTGGAATCTGCTGATGAAGGCTCCTCTGACCACGAAGACATGAGTGACAGGGAGGAGGAGAGTGTGGCAAACAGCTCAGAAGGAGATCAATTATCTAGCTCCTCCTTGGATTCAGAACAAGAGTTAATGATACAGCCACGCATGTGGAGAGCGATGCATGGGCAACAACAACTGAGAGATTCTTATCAAAGAAAATGAGGCCACATGTGGTTGGGTGGGGCTGTGGTAATTAGTGAGGCTGCTATGAATAGCAGCCTGTGGGTTTGGCCATTGTGGAGGATTATCTGATCGTTGTGTTTCATGACTGCCTTGCTGACTTCGACCTTTGTGTGCTGATTTTCCCCCGCTTTGAAACTAAACAGAGCAAAGTGTGTTTCACTTTGTGAAAGAAGAAGGACTGTGAATTGCCTCACAGCTGCAAGCTAAGTATCACAGAACTGATAAGGGACTTGTACAAATTACCAATTTGTTTGGAGACAAGTGCTCTTTGCTATACAAAAAGAGTGCTTAGTTTATTTGCATTTTTGGTATAAAGAACATTGTTTTGAATTTTCAAACGTGTGTGTGTCTGAAATTGTATCTGTGCATTTTTGGGAGGATTCTACCAGAGAGCTCGACAGAACAGGACCATTCCATCATTCACTCTTTTCTGGGGAGATTGAGAGAAGGTCTGGAAATCCATATGATTAAAATCTGGCTGTTTGGCAACCAACGTGATTTCTGATGGGATCATGCAATCATAACTTTTTAACCTTCCCAGCTGGTGTCTGTTCTGCTGGGATCTATGGTATGGTATAGTCTCCCGAAAATTCAAGGGTACAAACTTCAGACACACACACACACTTGAAAGTTCAAAAACAATGTTCTTTATCATAAAAAGTCAAAAGAAACAAAGCACCCTTTTTGTATTGCAAAGAGCACTCGTCCCAAACAACCTGGTAGTATGTACAATCCCCTTAATCAGTCCTTAAGTACTTAGCTAGCAGCTGTGAAGGAACGTCACAGCCCTCCTTCTTCCACGAAGTGAGACCCCCACACTTTGCTCTGCTTTGGTTTCAAAGTCGTGAAAAATCAACAAACGAAGTTTGGAAACAGCAAGGCACGGTCCTGAAGAAACAACGATCAGATAATCTTCCACAATGGCCAAGCCAGCACGCTGCTATTTATATCAGCAGCTCTAATTACTGGAGCCCCACCCAAACACAGGTGGCCTCTCTTATCTCCTGTAATATTTCTTCAATTGGTCTCTTCTATGCATAATTTTGCGCATATGTGGGTCTAACACTTCCGCATCCGAATCGAATGAAGATAATGGAGATTGGCTTCCTGGGCTGTGTGCCAAGCCCACCTCTTCAAAGTCACCCCCACCTTCTTCTTCGTCTGAGGAAACTGCACTACCTGACTCTGTCGGCAATAAAACAGGCCTATGACATGTTGATGTTTCCCCTGCATCCACCTCCACATTCCTTGGGGCAGGAGCTGGGCCAGAGCCAACCACAACAGTTTCCAATATGACTTGCTTAACAACTGCAGTGCTTCACGTAAGAACTGGGGCAAAATAGATCAGGAAATTGAATCCGATTCACTTAACAACAGAATGCAACTATTCTGTCTTTTTCCTCCATTCACTCTTTTCCTCTGGAACACAAAATGATGGATGATATGGGGCAGCAACAAGGACAGTTAGATGGGGAGACAATTGTGATCTGGTAGATCACAATTTGGTGGATGCAAGCTGCCTTGGATTACCAGGGCTGGGGTATGTATAGCCTGCACTACAAAATAAATGTAGAAATTAACCAATTGGAAAACCTTTGGACATTCTGGGCCTGGAATAAAATGCTAAATTCTGCTTTGTTCTGCAAACTAGCTAAGTGAAATAAATTTGTGCGTTTGCCCAAATTTGCACAAATATTGAACTTGGGAGGATCAGGAGTTGGTGAAGAATAAGGATGGAACTTTGCAGGCAAGACAAATACATCCAATGAATATTGATCTGTCTAAGTGTGTGTCCTTTCCCCTCTATAATAAATCCCAATATAATTTTCATGTAGACAGACAGGTGACGGATGGGTGGATGATGGATGTATGGATGTATGTATGGATGATAAATAGGAGCCGGGTGGTGCAGTGGTTAGAGAGCAGCGCTGCAGGTTACTTCAGCTAACTGCTAGCTATAGTTCAACAGTTCAAATCTCACCACCGGCTCAAGGGTGACTCAGCCTTCCATCGTTCCGAGGTGGGTAAAATGAGGACCCAGATTGTTGGGGGCAATTTGCTGATTCTGTAAACCACTTAGAGAGGGTTGTCAAAGCACTATTGAGTGGTATATAAGTCGAAATGCTATAATGCAATAGATAGATAGATAGATAGATAGATAGATAGATAGATAGATAGATAGATAGATGGATGGATGGATGGATGGATGGATGGATGGATGGAGAGAGAGGTAAATAGATAAATAAGGATATAAGTAATCAAATACAGTGATACCTCATCTTACAAACCCCTCATCATACAAACTTTTCGAGATACAAACCCGGGGTTTAAGATTTTTTTGCCTCTTCTTCCAAACTATTTTCACCTTACAAACCCAAGCCGCCGCCACTGGGATGCCCCGCCTCCAGACTTCTGTAGCCAGAGAAGCACCCATTTTTGCTCTGCTGGGATTCCCCTGAGGCTCCCCTCCATGGGAAACACCACCTCTGGACTTCCGTGTTTTTGCGATGCTGCAGGGGAAGGGGAGGCATATAAATCCAATAAATGAAATGAAAAATGAAATGAAAAATGGACGTTTCTCTGGCAACAGAAGTCCAGAGGTGGGGTTTCCCAGTGAGGGGAGCCTCAGCGAAATCTCAGCATCACAAAAACACGGAAGTCCAGAGGTGGGATTTTCCATGGAGAGGAGCCTCAGTGGAATCCCAGCAGTGCAAAAATGGGCCCTTCAGCTGGCAAAAGAGGTGAGTTTTGGGCTTGCACGCATTAATCGCTTTTCCTTTGATTCCTATGGGAAACATTGTTTCGTCTTACAAACTTTTCACCTTACAAATCTCATCCCGGAACCAATTAAGTTCGTAAGACGAGGTATCACTGTACATAAGTGTTGTGGTTCCGTCTGAGGCCCCTCAGGGAACGGCTGATCTGCTGTCGGTTTCCAGCTCAGAGGGAGAGGCTGAGGAACAGGAGGTGCAGGCAGACGAGGAGGAGGAATCCCAGGCTGAAGAAGAGGGAGGACAGCCAGAGTCCCCCCAGAGGGAGCTCTCCCCAGCAAGCAGCCTGGATTCCTTAGAGGAAAATGCACAAGCCATAATTGATCTGCGACAGAGAAGAGCTACTCAGAGAAGGGATCAATTGGCTAAGTATTTTCAGCATTAAAGAGGCAACAGCTGGGTTTGGGTGTGGTGCTCTTTGGAAAGGCTAAAAGGCAGACCCACCCTTCCTGGCTTGTGGAGTTTTATCTTTGAGAGTCTTGGGACCTGGCTGTGAACTTTGGCGTCTTGGAATCCTGGTTTGTGCCTTTGACTATTGAAACCTTGGGGTGGGTGTGCCAGCAAGAAGCTTGCTGTATTGTCTGGACATCAGGACTCTGCTGTAACGTATTATAGCCTGTCTGTTGGGAAGAACAGGTTTTCCTCTGTGTTTATTTTTTCCAGCTATAAAATACTTTTGGCTTTTACCAGAGTGTCTGGCTGTTTTTTCCAGTTGGTGTTGAGGTCTGGGGAACCCAGACAGAACAATAAGTAAATAAAATCATTGTCCAAGAGGCCACTCTTTCTACTTCTAAATTCAGTCCTTCAGCAAAACTGTGAGAATGCTCTGAACTCTGAAGATAAGGAGATAGTTTGTAAAGTTCCCAAGACTTGGTTAATGTCCAGAAGGTTTTTTTCGTCTTAGAGAAAGAGAGAGATTCTTCTTAATTTTCTTAACCTTTTGTCACTGCTGGCCTCTAGTGCATTGGGAATATTTTTCTCAGCAAGCCACAATAGAACGTCTCCAAAATGTCACTGGGATTGCTGCTACTGCAGAGAGAGAGAGAAAAACAAATTGCAAGCTCGCTTGTTGTTGTTACAGCCGTGGCAATTCTGTGCCCCAATGAACAAGAGCTACTGTGACCACGGCAGATAGGGAGTTTCTTAATATATTTGTGCAGCTCCAAGGTAAGAGACATAAAGATCTCAGACAGCGATGATTCATACGTGGAGGGTGGGGGATGGAACAGAGAGAGAACATAGGCTGAGATATTAAACAAAGGCATCTCCAGCCTCCCCCTCCCCCCCAAAAAATACAAACTTCCTGTTCTGTCTGGGTGCCCCCAGACTTCAACACCAACTGGAAAAAGCAGCCAGACACGCTGGTAAAAGCAAAAGCACTTTATAGTTTGAAAAATAAACACAGAGAAAAACCTGTTCTTCCCAACAGGCAGGCTATGAGACTTCACAGCAGAGTCCTGACGGCCAGACAATACAGCAGACTTCTTGCTGGCACACCCACCACTGTAGAGAATAAGACCCACACCTTTCCCCCCCAAGGTTTCAGTATTCAAAGTCACAAACCAGAATTCCAAGATGCCAAAGATCACAGCCAGGTCCCAGGACTCCCAAAGATAATACTCCACAAGCCAGGAAGGGTGGGTCTGCCTTTTCAGCCTTTCCAGAGAGCACCACACCCAAACCCAGCTGTTGCCTCTTTAGTGCTGAAAGTACCTGGCTAATTGTCCCCTTCGTTGTGTTGCTCTTCTCTGCTGGAGATCGATGATTGCTTGTGCATTTTCATCTAAGGAATCCAGGCTGCTTGCTGGGGAGAGCTCCCCCTCGGGGGACTCTGGCTGTCCTCCCTTTCCCTCAGCCTGAGATTCCTCCTCCCCGTCTGCCTGAACCTCCTGTTCCTCATCCTACCCCTCTGAGCAGGAAGCCGGCAGAGGATCAGCCGTTCCCTGAGGGGCCTCAGACGGAATCACAACACTTCCAAAGAAGCAAAAAAAATGCCTTCAAAAGTTTTGCAGGAAAAGTTTGTTTTTATTTTATTTTTATTTATTATATATTTGTCAAACAAGTATAGAATTATCGTCTGTATTAACATAACAAAGTATAAAGAATCAATAAAAAGGATAATAGGAATTGTTAATAATTGGAATGTTGTGAAATGGATGACATGCACATTTAATACATACTATACATTGCTGGTGGTTCTTGAGTTACAATTGTAATGGAGACTGCTCATTTTGGTCATATGTTGCAAGGGTCATAAACTGGGTTTCTACACATGACCAACCCAATTTTGCAATTTTTTTTTTTTTTTTTGCTGATAAAGACTTTTGGTTTTCCTTCTATCGTGTGGTGTATGTCTTTCTGGACTAATTACTCTGTAATTACTGGCGGAACAAGCAAGTATGAGAGACACCCAGGGAGCAGCTTAGGGAGGAAGAGGAAGTAGAAGGGGGGAGAAGAGGAGGAGTGGAAAGAAGGAGAAGATAGAGTTAGTAGAGAGATGATGAATGGAGGGAAGGAGAAAGGGGAGAGAAGGAGTAAAAAAGTAGGAAGAAGATGTGAAGGTTGACGGATGGGAGGGTAGGAACACACTGAAGAATAGTTGAAAATAGGTGCAAAATAAGATACTGGTTTATGAAAAATTGAATATGTATATGTATGTCATTATCTTAAGGCATATTGTGTATTGTTATAAAATGGAGTTTGTGGAGAAAAATAAAAACTTTTTTTGGGGGAAAAGAGGATTTTTCAAGAATTGATCTGATTTTTCCCCCGGAGGATATTTCTCGGATGTTTCAAATTAGAGAAGCTTGCATCTTATGATTAATGTAGTTAGTAGATTTTACATTTGGTACTTCCTTCTGAAATTCAACTCTCCCTAAGTGGTTATTAAATCTTCCTTCTCTCTTGGGGACTGAACCTCCCTTTATACACTATAAATCAGTGTTTTGTAACCTTGGCAGCTGTTAAATATGTGAACTTCTTGCCGTCTATGGGATTCTGGGCATTGAACTGGTATAGAATAGGTGGTTCCTGACTCATCTATTAGTAATACTAGTACTGGTAGTAATTGTGAGAGGGGTTTAGCTCTCTTAGTGGACCACTGCACAAATCTAAGCCAACAGCAGCTGCCAAAAAAAGCCAACACAATTCTAGGCTGCATTAACAGAGGGATAGAATCAAGATCACGTGAAATGTTAATACCACTTTATAATGGCTTAGTAAGGCCACATTTGGAATACCGCAGCCAGTTTTGGTCACAATGATGTTAAAAATAATGAGGATAAAAAGACTGGAAAAAATTCAGAGAAGAGCAACCAAGATTGATTAATGGCTAAAACACACAAAGAACAGTTGTAGGAATTGGGTATGTCTAGAGAAAAGAAGGGTAGAGGATGACATTTGGATTCCTCCCAGTTCAGATCAGTTTGCTCGAACTGGTAGTGACTCGCTGATGAGGTCACAATGATGTCACAGAATCGATTTGGTAGGGTGCTGATCTGTAAGGGCTGCCATTTTTTTAGATTTATTTATTTTTTTTGCAATTGTGAAAAAGGTGAGTTCCCGGCTCTATGCATGTGGTCATCATCTTGTTTTTTTGCTTTGGGGAGGGAGATGTTTTGGATTTTTTTTGCCATTGCACATGTGCACATGCCTGGGAGGAAGCGAACTGACAGTAAGGTAAGTTAGAACCCAGCCCTGGAAGACATGATAGCAAACTTCCAATATTTAAGGGGCTACCACAAAGAAGAGGGGGTCAAGCTATTCTCCAAAGCACGTGAAGGCAGGACAAGAAGGAATGGATTGGTACTAATAAAGGAGAGAAGCAACGTAATGTTAATACTGTGAGTATAGCTAGTTGTGTGCTATAATATGTAATTAAGCAACAATGTATGTGTTCTGTCGGGCTCTCTGGTAGACTCCTCCCAAAAATTCACAGGTACAAATTTCAGACACACACACGTTTGAAAATTCAAAACAACGTTCTTTATAATGAAAATTCACTTAAACTAAGCCCTCTTTTGGTATAGCAAAGAGCACTGGTCTCCAAACAAACTGGTAATTTGTACAAGTCCCTTATCAGTTCTGTGATACTTAGCTTGCAGCTGTGAGGCAATTCACAGTCCTTCTTCTTTCACAAAGTGAAACACACTTTGCTCTGATTCAGTTTCAAAGCGGGGGGAAATCAGCACACAAAAAGTCAAAGTCAGCAAGGCAGGCACGAAACACAACGATCAGATAATCCTCCACAATGGCCAAACCCACAGGCTGCTATTTATAGCAGCCTCACTAATTACCACAGCCCCACCCAACCACAGGTGGCCTCATTTTCTTTGATAATAATCTCTCAGTTGTTGTTGCCTATGCATCGCTCTCTGCATGCGTGGCTGTATCATTAACTCTTGTTCTGAATCCAAAGAGGAGCTAGATAATTGATCTCCTTCTGAGCTGTCTGCCACACTCTCCTCCTCCCTGTCACTCATGTCTTCTTGGTCAGAGGAGCCTTCATCAGCAGATTCCACTGGGGGCAAAACAGGCCTGCAGCATGTGGATGTCTCCCCCACCTCCACAGTCCTTGGGGCAGAAGCTGGGCCAGAGCTAACCACAACAGTATGTTTGATAATGTTTCTTTAACAGCAATGATTCCATTGACCATAAGAGGGAGCTAGTAGGATTTCCTCTTGGGAGAGAATTATTGTAGAATTGCTGTGTGTAGAGAACTGTGTCTTCTGATCTCAGTTTGTATTTATATATGATTCATTGATGTCTCTGTGAATGACTTGGATTGTTATTGATTATTGTATTGGATATATGTAAATTATATTTATACTTAAATTGGATTGGTCTGGGTTATTGGCTGGCTATCTAATGCCACCACATTTACTCTGTATAGTTTTTGTCTCAGGAATATCGTACACATATTTTTTTGAAATGCTAACAATTAGAACTAAGGAAAATTTTCCTGACAGTGAGAACATTTAATCAGTGGAACAGCTTGCCACCAGAAGTTGTGAATGCCCCAGAACTGGAAAATATTGCACACCAATTTTTCTGAAAATTTATTTATTTATTTATTTATTATTTGGATTTGTATGCCGCCCCTCTCTGAAGATGTTTTCCTGGCTGAACAACGGGTGAGACTAGAAGTCCTACAAGGTCCCTTCCAGCTCTGTTGTAATGTTATACTGAAGTCTGCACATCTGCCCAGGTTAAGAAATTCTGCTTCAAATGGAACCCTTTAAAATACACCTTTAATTGGGTGCCGAGAGAATACACCAATGGAAGCCTATAGAGTTTTTTTCTTCCTGCTCAATATAAAATTCGGAGTCATCATTCTTTGGAGTAAATGTAGCTCTTTGAGAGCGGTTGAAGAAGCCAATGATACTCTAAGTAATTCTCCAAGAATGCAACTGTTAATAAAAATGTTTTGGGTGACAGCAATCTGCCTTTATTGCTTGTATGACATGTATTTGTGGGACAAATATTTGTGCAATCTGTTTCTCAGGAAAGAAAAGGTAAAAGAGTGTGGTTGGGAGTAGGAGGCCCTTGTGGCTTAACTGCCCTACCCCCCCCCCCTGCCGCGTGTAATGAAGCTTCGTAACCACTTTGATAGAAGAAGGGCAATATGTCAGGTCAAATGGAGCTCCGAAGGTAATTTTACAGCCATCTATCTTTAGCAAAAACTAAAGAGGCCCAGTGCTCTTTCCACACTTAGGAGCAAAAGATGTAGTCCAGATGCCTTGCAGAGCTCCCTGGCTCATGTCCAGATGGCAGGCCTTTTGGACAGATCTCTAAAATAGCAAACAAAAAACAAAAAATATAAGTGTTGTGCTTGAGCAGAAATGGACAGTGAATAGGAGGGGATGAGGAGGAGGAGAAGGAGAATAGGAGGAGGAAAATGAGGAGGTGGAGGAAGAGGAGGAGGAAAATAAAAAAGAGAGATAGAACAGAAAAGAGGGAGGTAGAGTGGGAGGGAAAAGGAGAAAGAGAGGGAGATAGAATTGGAGGAGGAGGAGGGAGAGAGAGAAGGAGGGGGAGAAGAAGAAGAAGAAGAAGAAGAAGAAGAAGAAGAAGAGAAGAAGAAGGGAAGAAGAAAAGAAGAAGAAGAAGAAAAGAAGAAGAAAAAAAGAAGAAGAAGAAGAGTAGAAGAAGAAGAAGAAGAAGGGAAGAAGAAAAGAAGAAGAAGAAGAAGAAGAAGAGGAGGAGGAGGAGGAGGAGGAGGAGGAAGAAGAAGAAGAAGAAGAGAAGAAGAAGGGAAGAAGAAAAGAAGAAGAAGAAAAGAAGAAGAAGAAAAGAAGAAGAGAAGAAGAAGGGAAGAAGAAAAGAAGAAGAAGAAGAAGAAGAAGAAGAAGAAGAAGAAGAAGAAGAAGAAGAAGAAGAAGAAGAAGAAGAAGAGGAGGAGGGGGAGGGGGAGAGGAGGGAGGAGGGGGAGGAGAAGGAGGAGGAAGAGGGGGAGGATTGGGGAGGAGGAAGAGTGGGAGAAAGAGGAGTGGAGTTTGTGGTGTTGATTTGCTTTAGAAAGCTCATAATGACACTCTAAGTGTACATTTAATATTATCGATTTCAGGAACTACCACTAATTGGCTTTCAGTATAAATGTTCATGTCCAGGACAACCTTGGCATATTAATACAAGATTCGGTGACTTTTTTTCCATTTCACTACTGATTTCTATTTTGTGACTCCAGTTTACATTGACAAGCAATACATTATTATATCATTAGACTCCTGATTAACAGGAGATATTAAGAAGTCTTCAAATACTTTAAGAGAAATCCCAGAAAAGAGGGAATGACTTTATTCCCCACAGTTGCCAAAGTAGGACAGGAATTGATAGGGGATGAGAATCTAAACTCAAAATATAATTTCCTGCTTGTTCCTTCTGACAAGTCTGGACAGCCATTTATCTTGGATGGTTTGAGGATTCATGGGGCTAGACCTCAAGATCTTCAAGGTTTCTTCCAACAGTGTGACACAAAGTCAGCGTTTTTCAAGTCTGCCAATTTTAAGATGTGTGGATTTCAACTCCCAGAATCCCCCAGCTTTGATCTATTGATCCATGTTGATCTATTATTGATGCTGCGTTTGGTCAAGGGATGGATGGATAGCGCAAGAAATGAACTAATCTGACATTCCGTTTCAGTATATGTAATTTGTTTTTTTTTTTAAATGGATTATTTGCATTATTTCCTCTTAGTTTTACAAGTGAAGAATCTTCTGACTCCAATAGTCTGCAGAACACAATGTATTTTGTCCCTCTATGGGAAGTCCTTGTGGACTTCAACTCCCAGAATTCCTGAGCCAATCATGCCAGCTCAGGAATTCTGGGAGCTGAAGTCCACATGTCATAGAAGAGCCAACTTTGCCTACCCCTGCTCTAGTACAACAAACTTTAATTTTAATATCCAGGTAGTCCTCAACTTACGACAACAATGAAGGCCAAAATCAGTTGCTAAGTGAGACATTTGTTAAGTGAGTTTTACCCCTTTTTTTTTTTCTTGGCACAGTTGTTAAGTGAATCGCTGCGGTTGCTAAGTTAGTAACCCAGTTGCTAAGTGAATGTGGATTCCCCATTCACTTTGTTTGGTGGTAGGTCACCAAAGGGGTTAATGTGACTTTCTCAATGGTCATAAATATGAAACTATTGTCCAGCATCTGAATTTGGTCACGTGAACATGAGAATACTACAAAAGTTGTAACTGTGAAAAATGGTCACAAGTCACTTTCTTCCAATGCTGTAGTAACGTTGAATGGTCATTAAGCGAACTGTTGTTAAATCGAGGGCTACCTGTATTTGTTTTAAATAGCTAGTAACTAACTGGATGTTTTTTGCCATAGATGTTCAGCAAATCCCTGCAGTTGTTAAGTAAATCATGCAGTTGTTAAGTGAATCCAACTCCCCCCAGTTGATTTTTACTGTCAGAAATAGGCTAAGAAAATTTCCAGGTGCCAAGGGCTCAAATCTTCATCATGGGACCTTACAATAGCTGTGCAACGACTGTTTGTAATTCACTTTCTTTCAGTGGCGTCACAACTTTGAAGAGTCACTAAATTAATAGTTGTAAGTCAAGGATTACCTACAGCTGTTCAGTAAATATAAATTGGTCATGGGAACATCTGTCATTTTATCAGTATAATAATTCAAACAAAGCTGGATTGAATCTCACGGCCTCTCGGCAAAAATATCCACCAAAGATTCCCTTTGGATTTTTTTTTCAATTGGAATAGAGCTGGCAGGGACCTTGGAGGTCTTCTAGTCCAATTCAATTCAATTCAATTTATTAGATTTGTATGCTGCCTCTCTCCAAAGACTCGGGGCGGCTCACAACAGTAATAAAAAACAGTATAACAATGGAACAAATCTAATAATAAAATTATATAAAACCCCCCAACAATTTAAAAACCATACAGCACATACATAGCAAACATAAAATATAAGAAAGCCTGGGGGAGATGTCTTAATTCCCCCATGCCTGGCGATATAGTAACTTGCGAATGACAAGGAGGGTGGGGGCCATTCTAATCTCCGGGGGGAGTTGATTCCAGAGGGCCTGGGACACCACAGAGAAGGCTCTTCCCCTGGGGCCCGCCAAACAACATTGTTTGGTCAATGGGACCCAGAGAAGGCCAACTCTGTGGGACTTTATCGGCTGCTGGGATTCATGTGGTAGAAGGCGGTTCCAGAGGTATTCTGGTCCAATGCCATGAAGGGCTTTAAAGGTCATTACCAACACTGTTTAGGGAGGAGACTCAGATAAATGATTGTCCAACATCTTCTTTAAAACTTTCAGTGTTGGAGCATTCACAGCTTCTGGAGGCAAGTTGTTCCACTGATTAATTGTTCTAACTGTCAGGAAATTTCTTCTAAGTTCTAAGTTGCTTCTCTCCTTGTTTAGTTTACACCCATTGCTTCTTCTCCTGCCATCAGGTGTTTTGGAGAATAGCCTGACTCCCTCTTCTTTGTGGAAATATTTCACAAGAAGAGTCCTTCACTCCTCTTCCCGCAACAAAATACTTTATTCCGCCAGACTTGAAATTCTTCAATTAGACAACTTACAACTCCGTCACCTCCGTTCCGACTTAACAATAGTTCATAAAATCATATACCAAAATGTCCATCCAGTTAGTGACTACTTCATCATCAACCGTAACAATACACGAGCGTGTAATAGATTTCAACGTGTAATAAATGTCAACTGCTCTAAACTAGACTGCAAAAAACAAAAAATCTGATTTAACTTGTAGAGTGATCAGTGCCTGGAATGTACTACCTGACTTTGTGGTTTCTACTCCTAACCCCAAAACCTTTAACCTTAGATTATCTACAATTGACCTCTCCCCCTTTTCTAAGGGGTCTATAAGGGGTGTGCATAAGCGCGCCATTGTGCCTACCATCCCTGTCCTACTGTCCTATTGTCTTGTATCATTACTTTTCTACTGTTTTATTTATTTACAACACTCCGTGCCCTGCATTGGCTGCCGATCAGTTTCCGGTCAGAATTCAAAGTGTTGGTTATGACCTTTAAAGCCCTACATGGCATTGGACCAGAGTACCTCTGGAACTGCCTGCTACTGCATGAATCCCAGCGACCGATAAGGTCCCACAGAGTCGGCCTTCTCCGGGTCCTGTCGACTAAACAATATTGTTTGGCGGGCCCCAGGGGAAGAGCCTTCTCTTTGGCGGCCCCGGCCCTCTGGAATCAACTCCCCCCGGAGATTAGAACTGCCCCCATCCTCCTTGTCTTTTGTAAACTACTCAAGACCCACCTATACCGCCAGGCATGGGGGAGTTGAGATACCTTCCCCCCAGGCTTTTTATATTTTATGTTTGGTATGTATGTGTTGTTTGGTTTTTTTTAAATATGATAGGGTTTTATATGCTACTTTTTAATATTAGATTTGTCTCGCTATAATATTGTTTTTTATTCCTGTTGTGAGCCGCCCCAAGTCTTCGGAGATGAGTGGCATACAAATCTAATAAATTATTATTATTATTATTACTATTATTATTATTATTATTATTATTATTATACAAATTACCATACTATAATTGTTAGGCAAACAAACAAATAAATAAATAAATAAATACCTCTGAGATATTGGAACATTGCTATCATGGGTCCCCTAGTCTTTCTTTACATCAGATCAGAGATGCCCAGTTCCTACAAATGTTTTCATATTTCTTCCACCCAATTCATTAACAGAGTTCAAAACAATTCCCTGAAATGCCAATCCAATGATTGGAGCAATAAACAAATATACAGTAGATGCGGGAAAATGCCGATCCAGAGGTGGAGACAGTTGTCTAACCTCTCCTTTTATCAGGGTGGATTTTAGGTGGCTCTCTATCAGAGTGATCACTTTCAATCTATGGATTTTGTGGCTCAGCCATTTCCCTACAAACACGCTGTGCTGATCCAGATAGTACTGTCTTCTCCATCATATCTCAACGAATTCTTTCCCAAACTTCATCCCTCCGGTCGATTTACAGCCCATAGCAATTTACCTGTTTTATAGATTTCTGTTGCAGCATCAAAGTCCACTTAGAGTGATAGTGGGGTGGGTTTTTTTCTCGTTGTTGTTTTTGGTGTCTATCAGATTTACTTAAGTGAAATTCTGAAGATTGCTACAAGCTAAGATTTATTTTAAGAAGTGCAAAAGCTGGAAAAAGGGGTTATGCATAGTTGTATGTTGAGGAGTCTAGTTATCCAGGCTGAGACATTTCCTGAGGGAATATGGAAACCACCTTTGAAAAAGAACAATATTGCTAGAGTGGCTGCCATACACAGGTAACCCTCCAGTTATAACTGTTCATTTAAGGACTATTCAAAGTTGAAAAGACACTGGGGGGAGGGGGAAGACTTATGACTGTTTTTCACATTTACGACCGTTGTTGAGTTACAATAGTCATGTGGTCAAAATTTGTATGATTGGCAACTGGCATGTACCTATGATGGTTAGAGTGTGCAGGGGTCTCGTGATCACTTTTTGCAACCTTTTGACAAGCAAAATCAAATGAGAATTGAATTCACTGAACAAACCCTTAACAAAGTTAACATTTGAATAGAATAGAACAGGAGAATTTAAAAATGGAATGGAATGGAATATGTTCTGTCGGTCTCTCTGGTAGAATCCTCCCAAAAACTCACAGGTACAAATTTCAGACACACACACGTTTGAAAATTCAAAACAATGTTCTTTATAATGAAAATTCACTTAAACCAAGCCCTCTTTTGGTATAGCAAAGAGCACTGGTCTCCAAACAAACTGGTAATTTGTACAAGTCCCTTATCAGTTCTGTGATACTTAGCTTGCAGCTGTGAGGCAATTCACAGTCCTTCTTCTTTCACAAAGTGAAACACCCTTTGCTCTGTTTTAGTTTCAAAGCGGGGAAAAAGCAACACACAAAAGGTCAAAGTCAGCAAGGCAGTCACGAAACACAACAATCAGATAATCCTCCACAATGGCCAAACCCACAGGCTGCTATTTATAGCAGCCTCACTAATTACCACAGCCCCAACCAACCACAGGTGGCCTCATTTTCTTTGATAATAATCTCTCAGTTGTTGCCTATGCATCACTCACATGCGTGGCTGTATCATTAACTCTTGTTCTGAATCCAAGGAGGAGCTAGATAATTGATCTCCTTCTGAGCTGTCTGCCACACTCTCCTCCTCCCTGTCACTCATGTCTTCGTGGTCAGAGGAGCCTTCATCATCGGATTCCACCGGGGGCAAAACAGGCCTGCAGCATGTGGATGTCTCCCCCACATCCACAGTCCTTGGGGCAGGAGCTGGGCCAGAGCTAACCACAACAGAATATAGAATAGAACAGAACAGAACAGGAGAATAAAGAATGGAATGGGATGAAATGGAATATAGAATAGAATAGAACAGAACAGAACAGAATAGGAGAATAAGAGAACAAGATAGGATAATAAGAATGGATTGGAATATATAGACTAGACTAGACTAGATTAGACTGGACTGGACTGGACTGGACTGGACTGGACTGGAGTGGAGTGGAGTGGAGTGGAGTGGAGTAGAGTAGAGTAGAATAGAATAGAGTAGAATAGAATAGAATAGAGTAGAATTCTTTATTGGCCAAGTGTGATTGGACACATAAGGAATTTGTCTTGGTGCAGATGCTCTCAATGTACATAAAAGAAAAAGATACATTTGTCAAGAATCATGAGGTACAACATTTAATGATAGTGTGGGTACAAATAATCAATCCAATCAATATAAATGATAAGAATACAAGCAACAAACTTGGTCACACAGTCATTTGTGGGAGGAGATGGATGATGGGAACGATGAGAAGATTAATAGTAGTGTATTTATAATGGTTGCAACATCACAAGGTCATGTGACCTCTGGGTGTGACCTTCCTAGAAGACAAAAAAAAGTCAGTGGGGTAAACAAGATTCACTTAACTGCAGTGATTTGCTTAACAACCACAAAGCAAAAATAAAAAAGGTCGTAAAATAGGGCATGCCTGGTTTAACAAACCCCTTGCTTGGCCGTGGAAATTCTGACCCCGAACGTGGCTCTAAATCAAGGACCATCTGTGACCCAGGCTTTTCAGAATGAAAAAAAATCTCCTATTGCCCCCACTCTTCTAGAATAACTGTTATCAATCCACTTTCCTATTTGCAAAAAACCTAGAGGAATGCATCACATAAATAGCAACTCTGCTTTCAAACCGCCTTCAAAATTGGAAGGGAGGAGGAGAATAGTGGAATCCAGCTAAATCTTTCCGTGCTAATTAACACTGAAAATTCAAGAACAAGATCTGAGAATTATACAGCAGGGTGACAAAGAAGCCTCTCAAATGAGGAGAAGGCAACGGCTGGAATTTAAACAGGAAGTGGTGTTATTCATGTAAAGACATTCCAGGTTCAAACAACATGCCATGTTCCTAGACCTCATGAAATAAGGTGGGCCTTCTTTCGGAGGTTGAAGAAGGCTTCAGGTTTTTATTCCCAAAAGCTGCTTTGGAGAATGTCTACAATTCTTTACAGAACCTTTTTTGGTACATGTTCTGCCTGGGCCAGGTCCAATCGGAATAAAAAGCACACACACGCACACTCAGAAAATCCAAAATGAAACTACATTGCTATTAAAGCATCCAGTAGAAAACAGGTTAAGATTCAATCAATGCCGGCAGCCATTCCTGGCATAATGAGCCGGAGATAAGAAAACCTGGGCTGAGAGCCAAAGAGTCATTAATCTCAGTCCTTGATGTGTTTCTGGCAGTTGCACCAAAGTTACAATTCAGTGAAGCTCTGTAAAAACTGGCAGACATAAAATGTGTCTCAGCTTCGATTCACCAACTACCATGATGACAAACATTGTTCACCACACCCATTTCCCAGCAGACTGTCCCTTATATACTGACAAGGCGTGGCCAAGTGTCCTATAGATCTACTAATGCCAAGACCCTCTTCTCTTCAGATACTCATGTCTAGACCTAGCCCTCCTGACACTTGCATCTAACGAGGGATCCTCCTCCTCCTCGAATTCCCCATCATCTTCTGACTCACTCAATCCCATAACTGGGGGTCCTGCAGTCTCTGAAGGGTCCTCAGTCTCTAACTCCCCCTCACTTTCACTCTCAGACTCGGATGCCGGGCTTTGGATACCAATATGCATCCGTCTCCTGTTTCTCGAAATCTGTGACCAGCTGAGCTGGACTTGGACCACTCACAACAGTATAAGGGGTAAAGGAAGACTGAATTCTAATCCTGCTTTAGATGCAAAGCTAGCTGGGCCAATCCATTTCTCTCAGCCCTAGAAAGGAAGCAACAGAAACTTGTGAAAAGTATTTTTGGCAAACATTGCAGGGATTTCCCACACACAATTTATGGGAATCAGAGATGAGTTAGTAGAGGAGGGGGTGCAGAGCTATTTAAAGTAGCTCTCTCCCAAAAGTGTTTTTTCAAAATGCAACTGGACTTTTCTTAGTTTTTTTTTTCTTTGAAGATACAGTAGTACCTTGTGATACGAACCCATTGTCTTACGAACTTTTTGAGATATGAACCCGGGGTTTGGGATTTTTGTGCCTCTTCTTACGAACTTTTTTCGCCTTATGAACCCGCCACCGCAAACGCCGAATCCGAAAGTTCGGCAAAAGTTCGGGTTTGGCATTCGGGTTTGGCCAAGAAGCGCCACCGCCCAGTTCGGGAGAACGCCGAGAAGTGCCCGGCTGTTTCAAAAGGTGACAGCCGAACGGCGGCGCCCAGCCAAGCGCCGTTTTTGCGATTTTTTTTCCTTGCACGCATTAATCCGTTTTACATTGTTTCCTATGGGAAACATTGTTTTGTCTAACGAACCTTTCACCTTACGAACCTCCTCTCTGAACCAATTAAGTTCGTAAGACGAGGTGTCACTGTATTTTGCTTCTCATCAAAGAAACGTCTTTTGGTTTTGGACTGAAAGAAGCGCCTTGGATGCGAAACAAATAAAGCTATGAAAAGTTCCAGTCACCTTTTGAAAAATCAGCTTTGGGACCACTGTGTACTGGATGGCAGAGAATCTTTATAGACATTTAAAGCAGCTGGATCTTTTCTCAGAATACGCCTGCAATTGGGGAGAAAGACGTGGCTGCTTTAATTGGCCACGTTTACTTTCTTGCAACTCCCGACGTATCATTTCCAAACTCTGCCCCTTGTTTCCCCTTGCGTTAAAACCAACCTTGGAAAACAGAAGCTCTGTTTTTTGTGGTTTTCATTGCCTTCTATATGAAGTGTGCGCAATCCCACCTCCACCATTTCCCAACTTCCAGTGGGTCCAGTAGACCCGTTTTTCGCTCTCCTCGGTGTTAAGGAGTGTGCAGAACTAGCGAAGGACTGCCATCATCAGGGCTACCAGTGCGCCCTCTGAAGTTGTCATAGACATATGCGCGTCTGGCTGGCGCATGCGCACCCATCGAGTCTACAGAGAGGGGTGGCATACAAATCTAATAAATAATAAATAATAAATAATAAATAATAAATAATAAATAATAAATAATAAATAATAAATAATAAATAATAAATAATAAATAATAAATAATAAATAATAAATAATAAATAATAAATAATAAATAATAAATAATAAATAATAAATAATAAATAATAAATAATAAATAATAAATAATAAATAATAAATAATAAATAATAAATAATAAATAATAAATAATAAATAATAAATAATAAATAATAAATAATAAATAATAAATAATAAATAATAAATAATAAATAATAAATAATAAATAATAAATAATAAACAATAAACAATAAACAATAAACAATAAACAATAAACAATAAACAATAAACAATAAACAATAAACAATAAACAATAAACAATAAACAATAAACAATAAACAATAAACAATAAATAATATTTGCCTTCTGCACATGTGCATGTGCAGAAGCAAAAACAATTGCCAAAATCCCTCTCGAGCACGCGTCACCTCATGAGATTTTTGCTTTCTGCCCATGCGCAGAAGCAAAATCTCACTCAGACACAAGTGCGTCCATGCCAGAGATGTGAAGCTGTGTGTGTAGCGCACCAGTAGCAGCGGGATCGAACGCCCCCACCTGGATTGGACCATGTGATGAACTTGTGGGTGTGGGGCAGGGTTGTGTACTTTCAACTGGGTGGGGTAAACCTGGAAGGTTTCAGGTTCAGGTTTCCCCAGATGTGCCAACATGACATCTCTAATCAATTGGAGACTTGGAGGAACTTCTAGCCTTGGAGTTTTATTTCTTTTGGGACCCTGAGACTCTGGGAGGCGGTTTCGTCTTTCTAGACCTTTTAACTGAGCGCGCTATAAAGACAAACCACACAAGCAGTAATTTAGTCTTAGGCTCAGCATGAAGTTAATGAGCCCACAACTGCAAAAACACTGGAGATTTGACAAGCACTTAGTTATTTAAAACAAATATATTAAAAGTTTATTGTACTACAGTGATTTAGGTGGTTGCAAAGGCTGGGGTGAAGAAGAGGTTTCTCAGAAGTTGTTTATCTTTTCCTTTCTCTCCTACAAACCCCAATTATTATTATTTTTAAAAAATAAAAAGATTCAACGTGGGGGTGTCTGTTGCTTTCCTTCACTCTTTATCTTTCCATAAAGTTTTGGATTAATGCTAGATTAGATCTGGGATGACGTGGGAGGTAAACAATGATTTCCAAATAACCAACATTAGCTTTGAGAGGAAGAATGTTTCATTACCCAACCTAAGTAACATCGTGTGTGCTAGTGATGGTAAGATCATGAGGACTAGCAGCCATGATGTTGCCTAGTTTGGGTAATGAAACATCAGCAAGAAAACAAGCAAGGTCAGAGAGCACCAAGAATCCCTCACAATGATGATTTCTTCTCTGGGGAATTTATTATTATATTTCTTTTGCAAGAGACAGCCTCTCTGTGTTGGCCATTTAGGTAGTATAGGTAGTCCTTGATTTACAACAACTGAGCCGACAATTATCCCATTTCAGACCTTTCTTCTTAAATGAACCTCTGCAAAACCCTCGCATCCTGGGCACAAACTGTTTCAACCCCTACCCTCAAAACAAACTCTATAGAGCACCGCACACCAAGACAACTAGACACAAGAATGGGGGGTTTTTTGAATGCCATCACTCTGTTAAACCAATAATTCCCTCAACGCTGTCAAATTATTCACTGACTGCATTACTGTTAGTCTTCTCATAGTTCCCATCACCCATCTCCTCCCACTTATGACTGTATGACTGTAACTTGTTGCTTGTACCCTTACGATTTATATCAATATTCATTGTTTCTTCATTGCTTATTTGACCCCTATGACAATCATTAAGTGTTCTACCTGACTATTCTTGACGAATGTATCTTTTCTTTTATGTACACTGAGAGCATATGCACCAAAGACAAATTCTTTGTGTGTCCATTCACACTTGGCCAATAAAGAATTCTAAAGTAGAGTAGAGTAGAGTAGAACAGAACAGAACAGGACAGAACAGAATATAATAAAATAGAATTCTTTATTGGTCAAGTATGATTGTACACACAAGTCTTTGGTGCATATGCTCTCAGTGTACATAAAAGAAATGCACTTGTCAAGAATTATGAGGTATGGCACTTAATGATTGTCATAGGATACAAATAAACAATATAAATTAATATAAATCATAAGGATACAAGCAACAGATTACAGTCATATAGCCATAAGTGGGAATAGAATAGAATGGAATGGAATGGAATGGAATAGAATAGAATTCTTTATTGGCCAAGTGTGATTGGACACACAAGGAATTTGTCTTTTGTGCACATGCTGTCAGTGTACATCAAAGAAAAGATACATTCATCAAGAATCATAATACAGTATACAACACTTAATGATAGTCACAGGATGCAAATAAACAATCAAATCATATTAAGAACCAGTCAATATAAATTGTCCAGTTGCCTTTTGGAAAAAGCATTTTTGGCATATGACCTGGATGATTGAGAATCTCCATAGACAAGCAGATGTAAGGGTTTTAAGTGCTACAGTTATTTCTCCGCGGAGGGTGATTCTGAACCAATGTTGCATGTTCTGCTTGCTTGTCCATTCTACCATTCATTACTTCCTAATATCACCCCTCCTTGTAAATTACTCCAGCTAGTCTAGGCAAGCAAATACAATTTTTCCTACGAGCTGATAAATGATTGAAAGGGGTTAGCAAAATATTGTTCACTTGTGATAGCAATAAGAAAACTCTAGATATAATTAAGTTATGATAGATTGCTTCCACGTTAGAAGACAATTTGCTATGCATTTCTCATTTTAATATTTTAATGTTGTTGTTATTTTCTTGCTTGAATGTTTTTCAGAATTCTACTCTACTATGACCGTAAATAAAATGTCACTGATCAATTTTTCGTCCTATGATTAAAACAATAACCTGTAACCTTGTTGGTGTTGATGCTCGAGGCATTCCTCGACTTATGGCCTCAAATTGAGCCCATTGCTAACAGAGACATTTTAAAGTGAGTTTTGCCCCATTTTATGACTGTTTTTGCTAATGTTGTTAAGTGAATCACTGCGGTTGTTAAGCTAGTAACAGGGTTGCGAAGTGAATCTGGCTTTCATATTGACTTTGCTTGTCAGAAGGTCACAAAAACTGATCACAGGATGCAGTAATGGTTGTAAGTATGAAAAACGGCCATGAGTCCTTTTTTTGTTGTTGCAATTTTGAATGGTTGCTAAATGAACTGTCATAAGTTGAGAACTACATAGAAACATAGAAGTCTGACGGCAGAAAAAGACCTCATGGTCCATCTAGTCTGCCCTTATACTATTTTCTGTATTTTATCTTAGGATGGATATATGTTTATCCCAGGCATGTTTAAATTCAGTTACTGTGGATTTATCTACCATGTCTGCTGGACGTTTGTTCCAAGGATCTACTACTCTTTCAGTAAAATAATATTTTCTCATGTCGCTTTTGATCTTTTCCCCAACTAACTTCAGATTGTGTCCCCTTGTTCTTGTGTTCACTTTCCTATTAAAAACACTTCCCTCCTGGACCTTATTTAACCCTTTGACATATTTAAATGTTTCGATCATGTCCCCCCTTTTCCTTCTGTCCTGCAGACTATACAGATTGAGTTCATTAAGTCTTTCCTGATACGTTTTATGCTTAAGACCTTCCACCATTCTTGTAGCCCGTCTTTGGACCCGTTCAATTTTGTCAATATCTTTTTGTAGGTGAGGTCTCCAGAACTGAACACAGTATATTCCAAATGTGGTCTCACCAGCGCTCTATATAGCGGGATCACAATCTCCCTCTTCCTGCTTGTTATACCTCTAGATATGCAGCCAAGCACCCTACTTGCTACCCCTACCGCCTGACTGCACTGTTCACCTATTTTGAGACTGTCAGAAATCACATGTATAGACTCTGAACCATACGCTTTTCCACTGGTCTTTCAACAAGCAACCCCAAAGAATTTGAATCCACCTTGCTCTGCAGCATAAAATTTCTGTCACCTCTCCTATCTCAGATATATTTTCCCATATTGCCTAATTCTGCCTTCGCATCTTCCACTCACTGAAAAAGTTGTTATTGGTGCCTTCCGTCCCCTGTCCTATAGTCTCTCCTATATCTCCTATATCTTCTCTCCTATATCTCTATAAGCTTCATTGTATATTATTGGGTATTGGACAAAATAAATAAATAAATAAAATAAAAAATAAAATACAACAATTTGTAGGAGTCCTGGTGGCTCAGTGGTTAAATGCTGTGTTGCAGGAAAACTCTCCCCACAGCTTGCAGTCGGGGCTCAAGGTTTTTTATTCAATTTTTTTAATTTGATTTTTTTTTAAATGCCACTCTTCTCCTTAGACTCAGGGTGACTTACAACGTGTTAGCAATAGCCCTTTTTAACAGAGCCAGCCTATTGCCCCCATAATCTGGGTCCTCATTTTACCCACCTTGGAAGGATGGAAGGCTGAGTCAACCTTGAGCTTGAGATTTGAACTGCTGACCTGCAGATCTAGCAGTCAGCTTTAGTGGTCTGCAGTACTGCACTCTACACACTATGCCACCTCGGCTCATATATTTTTCCTTATTGCCTAATTCTGCCTCCACATCTTGCACTCACTGAAAAAGTTGTTACTGGTAACCCGCAACAAACAATAATTTGTTGACTAGGAGTCCTGGTGGCTCAGTGGTTAAATTCTGTATTGCAGGAAAAGTGTCCCCACAGCTTGGAGTTGGGGCTCAAGGTTGACTCAGCCTTCCATCCGAATGAAGACAGTAAATTTCCACATCAGATTCGGGTTTTCCCAGATGTGCCAGTTTGACATCTCTAATAAAATGAAACTTTGAGGAAAATGCCTGCCTTGGAGTTTTATTATTATTGGGGAGCGGGGTGTTGTGGAACCCTGATATTAGGTAAGCTTTGTCAGACATAAGTAGGTAATATCACAATGCAAGTAAATGGTTTGTAACCCTGGGAGAGGCTGATGTAAACCTAATCAGCATGTAATCATAAGTTTGCTAATTGTGCTGCAACATGATTGGCTGTATCCTAATTAAGGAGGAACACCCTTGCTTGGGTGTGGCTTGATTCAGTGTGGTTTGTTACACAGTGGTTCGTTACAGTAGGTGGTTTGTTACAGAGAGTAGTTTGATATAGAGTGGTTTGTAATTTAGTGGTTAGTGCTTAGTGGTTGCAGTGGTGGATATTATAAGAGCTATATGAAAGGTTATTCATTCATTCATTCATTCATTCATTCATTCATTCATTCATTTATTTATTAGATTTGTATGCCGGCCCTCTTCGTAGACTCCAGGCGGCTCACAACAACAATAAAACAATTCATAACAAATCTAATAATTTAAAAACATTTAAAAACTCCATTATTAAGCAGACATACACACAAACATACCATACATAAATTGTATAGGCCCGGGGGAGATATCTCAATTCCCCCATGTCTGGCGGCAAAGGTGGGTTTTAAGGAGTTTACAAAAGGCAAGGAGGGTGGGGGCAGTTCTAATCTCCTTGGGGAGCTGGTTCCAGAGAGTCGGTGCTGCCACAAAGAAGGCTCTTCCCCTGGGTCCCACCAAATGACATTGTTTAGTCGACGGGACCCGGAGAAGGCCCACTCTGTGGGACCTAACTGGTCGCTGGGATTTGTGCGGCAGAAGGCGGTCCCGGACATATTCTGGTCCGATGCCATGAAGGGCTTTATAGGTCATAACCAACACTTTGAATTGTGACCGGAAACTGATCAGCAACCAATGCAGACTGCGGAGTGTTGGTGTAACATGGGCATACCATGATTGCTCTCGCAGCTGCATTCCGCATGACCTGAAGTTTCCGAACACTTTTCAAAGGTAGCCCCATGTAGAAAGTATTGTATGATAGTTAATTTAGAGAAGCAGTTTGATAAAAGAGAAAGTAAAATATATGTTTTACAAGAAAGCCTGCTGCTGTGTTTCACTGAAGACTTCAATTAGGCATAGTGGTTAACTGTGGCTACTTGGAGGGTTAACTTCCGTGTGTGCAAAACTCTCTCTGCCCAACAGGTCAAGCAGCTCTGCTCAACAGCTTTGAGAATCTTTGCTGCCCCATCAAGAGTCTTGCACATACAGACACCCAAATGGATAGATTAATTTCACAACGTCAACATCGTTGAGTCAGTGTCTTCAGTTGCTGTAGCAACTTCATTAAAATATGACTGATGAGGTCCCAAGGCGCCGAGAAAGAGTTCACTGATTGCCTAGTTAGCGTGGAAATCGTTGCCAATTCCTCATGAAATCTTCTAAAGCTATTTCTTACCTCCCGGAGTCAACCCGAGGAAAGATAGGATTCAGATTTAAGCAAATCAAAAGGTGCAAAGATCAGGGAGGTTTGGGGAAATGGTCAGTCAAAAGAGGAATCCAACTGGACAAAGGACTCTGAACCCTTCTGAAACTGCGCTAATGTTTTCACATAAAGAAAAACTCAAGCTACAGCTAGAAGCCAAGGTGGGTTATGGAACCGTGACTGATGGATTTGGCTCGTGATGAATCATTTTTGAGAGAGAGATGTGACACCGGATCACACAGTTGTCCAAGAGTTCAGGGCTATTTGTTAGCTCTCCTTCCCCGAAGCAAGAAAGATAATAAAGTTTACAAGAGGATATAGGAGACATATATAGAATGCTAGTTGTTTACATCTTCCATGTCTATAATTCAGGGTCTGCCCCGTTGTACTTTCAGTGACTTTCCTTTTTTTAATTTATTATGGTTGGTCACACAGTCGGGCAGCTTTAGACTGGATTTGACATTTTTGTCCACTTATCGAGTCCTTTCCAAGGACCTGGGATAACAGACTGCCAGGCCTGGATCTGTTGTTTGATGGTAGTAAACTTCTCATTGCAGGATGCAAGCTGTTCCGAGTAGAGCTGCCTTTTTTGCAATTGACTGGTGGCAATTATCTCAATGCCAATGATATTATGGTTTATTTAATTAAATTGATATGCTGTCTATCTCAGTATTGGAGCGATTCTGGACTTCAGTGCTAGGAAAAGTTTTAATCTGTTTGAGATTGAGATTGATGTAATTTTTTTTGGTCTATATTTGCAATTTTCCTACCTGACCATATTTATTTATTTATTTATTAGTTGGACTTATATGCCGCCCCTCTCCGAAGACTCGGGGTGGCTCACAACAAGCAAAACAGTCACAACAATCCAATTAATTAAAATATTTAACGATTTAAGAAAAACCCCATGTAATAGCAAACACACACACAAGCATACCATATATAAATTAACGTGCCCAGGGGAGATGCTTAGTTTCCCCATGCCTGACGGCAAAGGTGGGTCTTAAGGAGTTTTCGGAAGGCAGGAAGAGTAGGGGCAGTTCTAATCTCCGGGGGGAGTTGGTTCCAGAGAGCCGGTGCCACCACAGAGAAGGCTCTTCCCCTGGGACCCGCCAACCGGCATTGTTTAGTTGACGGGACCCGGAGAAGGCCCACTCTGTGGGACCTAATCGGTCGCTGGGATTCGTGCGGCAGGAGGCGGTCTCGGAGATATGTATGGGAACTATACATTTTCTTGCAAACTGTCACATAATAAAGTAAAAAAAGAATAGAATGGAGAATAACTCAGTTGGAAGGGACCTTTGAGTTTTTTAGTTCAATCCCTTGCTTAAGCAAGGGAAGCAGTGATGGGCTCCTATGGGTACGGTCAGATACGCTGAACCAGTAGAAAATTTTTGATTTTTTTCCCCCTTTTCTTCCTTTCTGGGCTCTGGGTATGTTTTCCCTATCACAGTACATCTCTTTGAAAATTATACACATTCAACCTCATTTACTGTGATAGGGAAAACATACCCAGAGCCCAGAAAGGAAGAAAAGGGGGAAAAAATCAAAAGGTTATATACAGTAGTAGATAATGTATATTTTTGTGTGCCAGTGTGTAATACGTATGGCATATATATGTAATACATATGGCATATATACATAGAATTAAATGGTATATTTTGGACGTTCAATAATAGTAAATAGGTAGGGAAATTGTATCTTTTTGAGGCGAGGAAAGGCCAGGCACCCTAACCCTAACGCAAACCATTGACGTGAGTGACATCAAGTTGGCCACCTTTAAGTCAGTCACATGACCTTTAGGCCATCCCCAGTCACATGATCATCAACCCACTCCCACCTGGTCACATGGCTGACAAGCCACACCCACAAAATAAGCCATGCCCACAATGTGGTAGTAATTTTTTTCCCAGCCCTTCAATGCTTGGAGGTCTTCTAGTCCAATCCCTTGTTTAAGCAGGGGAACCAGGGGTGGGCAGCAGGCAGGATGAGGTGGAATGCAGTTCCACGGGCGGAAATGAAGATGCGTGCGCAGCTGCAGCTGGTCGGCGGCTGTCAATTCCTGGATGATTGGTCTCGGCTCGGCTCGGCTCTCCTTTTTTTCCTTGCTGCTGCTGCATCTGTACTCCTTGCTTTTTTCCTCTTTCCTCCTTCCTGGCCTCGGACGAGCTTCCCTCTCTTCTACCCAGCTCCTCTCCAGCCTCACACGGCCACCTCCCGCCTGAGGTGCAAGCAGAAGGTGTGGGTGGAAGCGGCCCTGGCAGCATTTATGCTTCTGGCAGCACCCGTTCGCCTGGGGGGGGCAACCCAGGAAGGAGAGCGCGGGAAACACAAAGCAAATTGTCACCACAGCGAGCGACACTGGTAAGGTTGTAAGTCAAGGACTTAACAGTTCACTTGAATGATCATGATCGTTCAAGCCTCTCCCACCTGGTCACATGGCCGGCAAGCTATTCCCACCATTAAGCCACGCCCACAAAATAAACCACACCCACAGTGTGGCAGTAAAATTTTGGCTGCCTATTACTGAGGGGAACTTATACCATGCCAGACTTATGACTAATTTCTGAAATTGTAAAATTGTGTTTCTCTCTCTCTCCCCCTCTCTCCGTCCCTACCCCTTTCCCTGTGTGTGTGTTTAAAAAATAAACCTATCTCATGTTGTTTTCATAATCATTATACTGCTGAACCTATTCACCTGAAATGTGGCAGTTTTGATTCCCATACAAAGAGGTCAAATTGGTTTCAAATTTCAACTTGCCACGAAGTATTTTAAGAAGTGATTAATCATTTCATCATTAAAAAAACAGAATGAAAAGTCTTCTAAAAAGCCTATATCTCTCTTTTTCTGAAATAGATCAGTCCTTAACGAAGGCATATTAATCCGGATTATTTCATCCAGGATCACAAAGCGGAGGGAAAGATAATTTGATTTCTAATGTTAGTGAGAGATTTAGATTTTGAATCATGGTTTATATTGAGGCAATATATTGGAAGAAGTGAGGGGAAATATATCCGAATCGCTCCAAAGAAGCTGTAAAGTGGTACTTTAGTACTCATCATTAATTGGTTTTGGCAGGCGCGATGGGTACCAAATCCATTGAGTATTAAACAATTTTCCCCCAGAAGAAATAATGTATTGAATCATAAGGCAATTGACAATGATTAATTTTGACTTGCAGACTGAGTACCAAAGAAACAAGGAGCACAGGGACAAATTTTTCACCTCAAAATGTTTTGAGTACCAAAGTCAATGAGTTTCAAAGGAGTTGAGTACCAAGGTATTACTGAATTCTGAATCAGAGAGTCGGTCTCCAATCGAGAGAGGTTTTATCTTGAAATGTGCAGATCATCACAACTACGCAGTCCAAGTTCCATTAGTGTTGTGTTTGCAACATACCGTATTTTTCAGAGTATAAGACACAGCTTAATTTCGGGGGAGGAAAATAGAGAAAAGAATCTGCTTACCAGATATTCATCTGGCTAGCGTCCTTAATCTGGTCATCTTCAGCACGTTATTTTATCCCCTGGTTAGGGCTTAAAAAAATTATTCTGAGAGAGTAACAATGAAATAGCTTGCAAGCCAGTAAGAGCTGGGAACATCGTTAGCATTTGGAAAGAAACATCTGTCGCAAGTAGAGCAATGAAAAAAAAACCTGCAAAGATTTAGGGCTTGGAAAATATTCTTTGCAGAGAGTAACAATGAAAGAGCCTGCAACCCAGCAAGAGCTAGAAACATTGTTAGCACCTGGTTAGGGCTGGAAAGAAAATTATTCAGAGCAAGTTAGAGCAATGAAAAAACCCCTGCAAAAACCTAGGACTTGGAAAACATTCTTCGCAGAGAGAAACAATGAAAGAGCCTGCAAGGTAAGAGCTGGGAAGATCGTTAGCAGCTAGCTAGGGCTGAAAAAAAGCTACATTCAGAGTATAAGAGGCACCCAAATTATCAGTCTCTTTTAGGAAGGAAAAAGGTGCATCTTATACTCTGAAAATGCGCAGCCGGTGGCTTACCCCCGGCCTGGATTTGCCGCAGGGCCATGGAGACACGGCCCTCAGCGTAGCCGCCATCTTGTCGGCCGGGATCTCACGAGATTTCGCGAGATCCTGGCCATCTTTGGGCATTGGCTCAGGCTGATGACGTCGTCGGGGGGATGGAGCCTGCCAGCCCTATAAAAAGGACTGTGCAGGCTTTGGGCCTCCTTTTCGCCCCGACGACGAGCAGGCGTACACCGGTCCGCCCTCCCTATCTTTCAGTGTGCTATGGTGGGTTGCCCTTAGGGGGGCCAAATAGGAATTTTTGGCAGTCTCAGCATTTTCTGCAACCGTTTTTTCGCCTATTCCACACTGCGGTGACGGATGGATGGTTATGGGGTGCTTCGCTCCCCGATTAGTTTAATTGGCTTACCTTTGGTCATTTGGGTTGGCAGGTTAGGGGCGGAAATTGGGTGGTGTTTAGCAACTGCGTGTTCTCCGTTGGGCATCTTTGGGGATGATTGACAGGTTCTCTCCAAGGGCTCATGGTGCCCTTAGTTCGATCTGAGCAATTGGGGGGAACCTGCCTTTGGGTCTCACCCATTTCTATCCCCTTGAAGGGGTTAGACGGCAAGACCTCCCACATGCAGGTGCATGGCTGGGATCCAGGTGAGGGCGTGGCCCTTCACCTGGATCAGCATGGAGCCACGCCCATAAGTTGCCCCGGAAGTTTTTCTGACGTCATTTTCCGCCCCGTAAGTAATTGTTTGACCCTGCGGGTCCTTGTTAGGCTTAATTAAATTTATGCTAATTTAATTAATAAATTATGCTAATTTAATTAATAAAAATGACCCAGTTTAAATCCAGCTATGTGTCCGTATCATTACTCCGCCTCTGCTGCAAATATGGAATATAACAAAGTACATAAGGCAAATTTTCAATGGTGATAGTTGACTTTATGGGGAGGGGGTTGTATCTTGCTGAATGCTTCTGTATCCTAAAACCAAATCTGATTGGACTGCAATTATAGGAAAACACTGCTAAGTAATAATGAGAATTTTTTTAACGGAATGTTTTGAGACTGGTAGTTCTTGTTCTTTAACCAGTGCTATGGTGATTATTGTAGGCCTGTATTGCAATGCTCAAAATGAGAACAAAGAGTTTCATAATATTCATTCATTCCTTGGTAAGTAATATAAAAAGGTTTCCCTTTTTTATTAATATATTTAAAATGTGTGTACCATCCTACAAAACCCACTTTTCCCCGGGCTTACAACCATCTAAATTCTCACAAAATTAAAAAAAGAATTAGAACTTGTCATAATATTACGGAGGTCTAGGAAAGGAATTAAATTCTAGTTATTTCAGCAGACTTTTGTGTAGAGTGGAATAAAGAACTGTTCCTCCTGTGCGAGAAATTATATGTGTTTTTATAGTTCTTTCACACACATAAAAAAAATTACTACGTAAAATTCGTAATATTCTTTGTTTACCTGATAATTTTTTCATCAATGTATCCTGTTTGTGCACAGTGGGATGATACACTGTTCAAAATTAGAGTGGCATAAAAGCCTAGCAGGATAAATATATAAAACTATAAGAATAAAGCACAAATATATAGCATTATGCACAAGTATATAGCATTATTTACGGATATGTAGCATTAAAATATATACCACAAATATGTAGCATTATTCACAAATACATAGCATTAATTCCACAAGGGCATAAAAGCAGAGGTCCAAATGAAAAATGATTAAATAACTTCATATCCCAATATCTGGCAGGATTAAAATATGTTAGCTTGATGCTCCAAAGTTTTTATTAAGTAGGTGACAGGTATTCCTTAGTTTCCAACACAATTGGGACTGGTAATCCTGTTATTAAAAGACACAGTTACTTTTTAAAAAAAAAATCACATTATCATGTCTGACTAAGAAAGGCAATTCATTGCATCTTATTGCAGTCATTAGGTGCATCATCACTGCTTATTAAGCACAAATTCACACAACCATGATTCGCGACTTCTGCTGGCTTCCCCATTGATTTTGCTTATCAGGAGCTAGTAGTTAATAGTAGTAGCAGTAGTAGTAGTACTACTACTACTACTAATAATAATAATAACAACAACAATAACAACAACAATAATTATTATCATTATCATCATCATCATCATCATTATCATTATAATGAGCCGGGGTGGCTCAGCAGGTAGAGTGCTGTACTGCAGGCCACTGAAGCTGACGTAGATCTGAAGGTCAGCAGTTCAAATCTCATCACCGGCTCAAGGTTGACTTAGCCTTCCATCCTTCCAAGATGGGTAAAATGAGGACCCAGATTGTGGGGGCAATAGCCTAGCTCTGTTTTAAAAAGTGCTATTGCTAACATGTTGTAAGCCGCCCTGAGTCTAAGGAGAAGGGCGGCATAAAAATTGAATGAATGAATGAATGAATGAATGAATAAATAAATAAATAAATATTATTATTATTATTTATTAGATTTGCATGCCGCCCATCTCCGAAGACTCGGAGCGGCTCACAACAACTGTACTCACAGTTGCGGCTCACAATAATGTACAAATCTAATTTTAAAAGAACAATTTAAAACCCTTATTATAAAAAACAAACACACAACCTAACAAACCATACATAAAAAACCATAGTAGCCAAGGGGCATATCAGTTTCACCATGCCTGGTGACATAAGTGGATTTTCCTTGCCTTTCGAAAGGCAAGGATGGTGGGGGCGGTCCTAATCTCTGGGGGGGGAGTTGATTCCAGAGGGCTGGGGCCGCCACAGAGAAGGCTCTTCCCCCCCGGTCCCGCCAGACGACATTGTTTAGTCGACACGACCCGGAGAAGGCCAACTCTGTGGGACCTAATTGGTCGCTGGGATTCATGCGACAGAAGGCGGTCCCAGAGGTATTCTGGTCCGATGCCATGTGGGGTTGTTCTGGTCTGATTGGCTGCTCCAAGAATACTATCTTTACAGGCTTGTAATTTTCAAAATAACACTTCTTTATTTACTTTTTTGCACATTGGGATTCACAGGCAAAACTACAGGGTCATAAATTCTTTCTAAATGAACAGGCTGTCGACTTCAAACATCTCCTTATCTCTGGGTCAGGTTCACGCTACTTAAAAACAGTTTTATCATGCAATATAAAGACTCACTTCTCCGGATGGCGAAAGCATCCATCTTGTCTATTTCACTTTGCAGAAAAGCATCCATCATTTCCAGTCAATCCCGGATACGAGGTAATTAATTAATTTACACACTCTGAATAGCATATTCAAAACCTCTTCCCCCCCCCAAGTTCATCCCTTCTTTTCTGTGACCTCCTAAATTTGGCATTTAACCAAGGACTATCCTTTACGCTCCCATTATCTAAAGAAGTACTAATATGCATACTGTCATCCGATGGATTTTCTATTAGGTTCTTATCACCACTATTCTCCTCCACTTCTCTTAAATCAGGGTAATTGACAGCTTTTATGTCTTCTGAATCTGACATTTCCAAAGGCTGACAGGGGACACAACAGTGTGAAGTTTTCTCAATGTCTTTTTTGTAGCGCGGTGACCAAATTGTCAGCATAGTGCCACCAACAATCTGGGTCTTCATTTTACGGAAGGATGGATGTCTGAGTCAACCTTGAGTTGGTCAGGATTGAATTGAAGACTGTTGGAATGCAGAATTAGCCTGCAATGCTGCACTCTAACCACTAGGCAACCATGGCTCTCGGAAATCGAATTTAGACCTCACTAAACTTTACTCTGAGGGGCTGTTGTGGTTGGCTCTGGCCCAGCTCCTGCCCCAGGGAATGGGGAGGTGGATGCAGGGGAAAATTCAACATGTCACAGGCCTGTGTTATTGCCGACAGAATCAGATCAGAGTTTAGTTTCCTCGGACGAAGAAGAATTTGGGAGTGACTCGGCAGAGGAGGGCTTGGCACACAGCCCAGGCAGTCAATCTCCCTTATCTTCCCTTGGACCCACGCAAGCGCAGAATTATGCATAGAAGAGACCAAGTAAGAACATATTACAGGAAATAAGGGAGGCCACCTGTGTTTGGGTGGGGCTCCAGTAATTAGGGCTGCTGCTATAAATGGCAGCATGTGGGTTTGGCCGTTGTGGAAGAATATCTGATCGGAGTTCATCAGGAATCCTGGGTTTTCTGGACTTTGTTGCTTTTTCACACCTTGGAAAACAAAGCAGAGCAACATGTGTGTGTGTCTCACTTCCTTGGAAGAAGAAGGGGTGTGAAGTTTCTTCACAGCTGCTAGCTAAGTACTTAATGACTGCTTAAGGGAAATTGTACAGACTACCGGGTTGTTTTGGGACGAGTGCTCTTTGCAATACAAAAAGAGTGCTTAGTTTATTTTGAATTTTGTGATAAAGAACATTGTTTTGCATTTTCAAACGTGTGTGTGTGTCTGAAATTTGTACCCTTGAATTTTCAGGAGGCTCCTACCAGAGAGCCCGGCAGAACAGGGGCGGGTTGTGAGAGTCACAAAGCCACAATGTGGTAAATTGCACACGTGAATGCTACCACACCATCCATGTTTTCCAAACATGCAGTTGCAATTGTAATGCTATGTATTGTCTCTAACAGCTCCAAAGCTGCAAAAGAAATTATCAATCCCCACCCCCACCCAATTGGCATGGTTGTTTCAAAGAACATCCCTATCTTGATTAGGCAGATCTGCCCTTCAATTGAGACTTTTTTAAAAAAAATCAAAGCATTCCTTTGAAACTTGTTTTCATTCCTATTAGGGGCACCTTGTTAGGGAGACAATCCATGATCAAAAGTGAGGCTATAAATAAGTAAATATTATTTATTTATTTAAATTCCTATGTCGCCCATTTCCCCTACAAAGTGACTCTATGCAGTTTTTATTTTAATTTATTATATATATAATATGGATAGATGGGGGGAGAGAGAGAGAAAGGAGGAGGTGGATGTGGGGGGGAGGTTATTATTATTATTATTATTTATTATTTATTATTATTATTATTATTATTATTATTATTATTATTATTATTTATTAGATTTGTATGCCGTCCCTCTCCGCATGCTCGGGGCGGCTCACAGCAGTGATAAAACAATTTACAATAACAAATTTAATATTAAAAGTCTAAAATAACAATTTAACATTAAAAAGTCTAAAAGTCCCATTATTTAAAAAACATACACACAAACATACCATACATAAATTGTATAGGCCCGGGGGAGATGCCTCAGTTCCCCCATGTCTGGCGGCAAAGATGGGTTTTAAGAAGCTTGCCAAAGGCAAAGAGGGTGGGGGCAGTTCTAATCTCCGGGGGGAGCTAGTTCCAGAAAATCGGGGCTGCCACAGAGAAGGCTCTTCCCCTGGGACCCGCCAAATGGCATTGTTTAGTCGACGGGATCCGGAGAAGGCCAACTCTGTGGGACCTAACCGGCCGCTGGGATTCGTGCGGCAGAAGACGGTCTCGTAGGTATTCTGGTCCGGTGCCACAAAGGGCTTTATAGGTCATAACCATAGATGATAGATAGGTAGGTAGGTAGGTAGGTAGGTAGGTGGATAGATAGATAGCTGCTGATAGATAGATAGATAGATAGATAGATAGATAGATAGATAGATAGATAGATAGATAGATAGATAGATAGATAGATAGATAGATCAGGGCAAAAGGTGGTGGCAACTGCAGGCAGCCACTGTGACGAAAAGCACCAGAGGCGGGCAGGCAAAAGTCGCCGAGAGACACCGTGGCAGGTAGGGCATAAGGCGGGAGGGAGCCGCTGTGACAGGTGTATGGGGGGAGCGAATGGTGGCGAGCGGGGTGAACAGCAGTGGCAAGCGGCCACGTACCCTTTTTAGGCTATTTCTGGATTTTTTTCATTTCTGGGCATGCGCAGACGCGAAAAAACCTGGGAAATCTCATCCTCTTGTGAGATTAGGCTTTGACGCATGCACAGCTGCTGAACCCGCGGGGGGGCATGTGCGCGCACAGGGCGCAGGGGCACACGGGGGGAGCGCATGCTCCCAGCCCTTTCCGTAGGGCTGGGAATGGTATCCCGCCCCTGCGCATATGGCATATGTACATAGACTTAAAGAGTATATTTTGGATGTTCAGTAATAGTAAATAGATAGGGAAATTGTATCCCTTTGATGAGAGGAGAGGCCGGGCACACTAACCTTAACCCTTGACATGAGTGACATCAACTTGGCCATCTTTAAGCCAGTCACATGACTTTTAAGTCATCCCCCCGGTCACATGATCATCAAGCCACTCCCATCTGGTCACATGGCCACACCCACAAAATAAGCCATGCCCTCAGTGTGGTAGTAAAATTTTTTACAGTCCTTCACTGCTCCAGAGGTTGTGGGTCCCTGGAGATTTTTTAAGAAGGAGATTGTGGAGTGGGTTAGACTAGAGGACCTCCAGGGCCCCTTGCAAGCTGACCCCAATCCCTAACTCTAACCCTAATCAAATGCAAAGACTGCCTACCTTCTTCACAATCACAAAATGGGCAATCCAGATGGAATCCCACGGGTGAGCAGATCTGGTTTTCATCTTGTGCATTTTCAAGCCCTTGGGGTCTCCACGTGTGAAGGAAGAGACATTTGAAAGAGGTGGAGATCACGTAAGGCTGTCCTCGGAAGGTTAAAATTCTGCAAAGTCAGGCCTTCCAGCGAACTCCTGGCAAGTTGATTTGCTTGCAACAATCGGAGACTACAGGACTCTGCAGTCCGGCCTGAGGCTCTGAGGCGAAGCGCTGTTGATTTATCGTGGCTTTTCCCACACAGCATATTTGCTATAGTCGGGGAGAAGCCTATATAGGTCAGAAATGCAAAAATAGGCTGCCCCCGCCCTCCTGCTTCCAAAATAGAAAGCAACAGCAGCCCTCCTGATGCTGCAGCCTAAACGTTCAGAAAGCGAAGGCAAGGTGGGGCGGGAGCGAAAGGAGCAGGAGGCCACGGGGACTTTAGGGGACAGGAGTTCACTCAGGTAGCCTCCAAAGAGCTAACACCTCGAACTGTCAGGCCAGCAATTGGTTAGGATTTCCAGGGAAGGTAGGGGAGACGGAATGCATGCCTGTGAAAAGAACAGAACAGAATAGAATGGAATGGAATGGAATAGAATAGAATAGAATAGAACAGAATATGGAATGGTGGAGTAGAATAGAGTGGAGTGGAATGGAATGGAATTGAAAGAAACAGAACAGAACAGAACAGATTATGGAACAGAATATGGAACAGAACAGAATATTGAATGGAGTATAATAGAGTAGAGTACAGTAGAGTGGAGTGGAATGGAATGGAACGGAACAGAACAGAACAAATTTTTTATTGGTTAAGTATGATTGGACACACAAGGAATTTCTCTTTGGTGCATATGCTCTCAGTGTACATAAAAGAAAATATACATTTGTCAGGAATCATGAGGTATAACACAATAATTGTCATAGGATACAAATAAGCAATCGGGAAAGAAACAATATTAATATAAACTATAATGATACAAGCAACAACTTACAGTCATACAATCATAAGTTGGAGGAGATGATGAGAAAACTAATAGTAATGCAGCCTTAGAGAATAGTTTGACAGTGGTGAGGGAATTATTTGTTTAGCAAAGTGGTGGCATTTGGGGAAAACCTCTTCTTTTGTTTAGTTGCGTTCCATGCAAAGTCATGGAATCAATCATAAATCAATCCATACCTTCCACCTAGAAACTAACAATCTACTCTCTAACAAAAAATTTGGTTTCAGAAAAAAATATATCCTGTAACCTGCAACTCGTACACTGCAAAAACATATGGACTACTCATCTCGATCGTGGCAAATCAATAGATGCAATTTACATAGATTGCTTTAAAGCCTTCAACTCAGTGATTCACAATAAACTACTTCTAAAACTGAAATCCTATAGTATCTCTGGACCTCTACATGACTGGATAACTGCATTCCTATCAAACAGACAACAAGTGGTCAAAATAGGAAGTGCCCTATCTAATCCTGTTACTGTTAACGGTGTTCCTCAAAACAGTGTACTAGGACCAACACTCTTCATACTCTATACAAATGACCTTTTTGATCACATTACAAGCAACTGTAATGTGATGATGTAAAACTCTTCAACACCGCTGATAATACTGCTATCCTCCAAATGGAGGGTAGACGTTGTGTCAAAATGGTCAAACATCTGGCAGCTCCAAATCTCAACCAATGTGCTCTGTCGTGCTCATTGGCAAAAAGAATCAGAACACCAAATACCAGCTGAATAGACAAGACCTTGCAGATGACTTTCACTCTTTCAATGACCTTGGAATACTCATATCAACAGGCCAAAGCCCACTGCAACAACATCGCCAAAATGGTTCAAGTGTTGTTAACCTAATCTTACGTATAGCTTCTTCTCTGGTAATATCACTCTATTAACCAGAGCGTACAAAACGTTCACCAGACCAATCCTTGAATACAGTTCATTTGTCTGGAACCCACACCGCATTTCGGACATAAATATATTAGAAATAGTCCGGAGATACTTTACGAGAGGAGCCCTCCACTCCTCCACTCGCAACAGAATACCTTATGCAACCAGGCTTGAAATCCTACGCTTAGAAAGTTTAGAACTACGTCACCTTCGACACGACCTAAGCATAGCTCATAAAATGATCTGCTACAAAGTCCTTCCTGTCAGTGACTACTTCAGCTTCAACCACAACAGTACATGATCACACAACAGATACAAACTCAAAGTACACCGCTCCAAACTGTAGAAAATACAACTTCAGCAACTGAGTAGTTAATGCCTGAAAAACTGACTCTGTAGTTTTGTCACCAAACCCTGAAAACTTTACCCTAAGATTATCCACTGTTGACACCTTGTTTTCCCCAATGCTGATTTCAGAGGCCTCAGGTGACTTCAATGAAATCTTGGCAATGCATTTACAAATTTGGAAAACATTACAAGAAGACCCAACTGCCTGGAGAAGGTTCTGATGCTGGGAAAGGCAGAAGGGAAGAGAAGGAGGAGGACCAGCATCATGGTGGATGGGGTCCATTATGGAAGATCTTAAGTGCCAAATTAGGGACTGATCATCGTAAGGGGTGGGGGGAGATCTATGTGGTCACTAACAGCTGACATCAGTTTGATGCCATTTGATCAATCAATCCATTTTCATGTAGGAGCAAGAGGAGTGTTTGTTTG